>NC_074687.1:14763420-14828420 GCF_029448725.1 Salvelinus fontinalis | reverse complement strand
CAGCACCGGGACAAGGGGCAGCACCGGGACAAGGGGCAGCACCGGGACAAGGGGCAGCACCGGGACAAGGGGCAGCACCGGGACAAGGGGCAGCACCGGGACAAGGGGCAGCACCGGGACAAGGGGCAGCACCGGGACAAGGGGCAGCACCGGGACAAGGGGCAGCACCGGGACAAGGGGCAGCACCGGGACAAGGGGCAGCACCGGGACAAGGGGCAACACCGGGACAAGGGGCAGATCCCGGCTGAAGGACTCTGGCAGGTCCTGTTTGGACGGCTCTGGCAGGTCCATGCTGGCTGACGGCTCTCGACGCTCATGGCAGACTGACGGCTCTCTACGCTCATGGCAGGCTGACGGCTCTCGACGCTCATGGCAGGCTGACGGCTCTCGACGCTCATGGCAGGCTGACGGCTCTCGACGCTCATGGCAGGCTGACGGCTCTCGACGCTCATGGCAGGCTGACGGCTCTCGACGCTCATGGCAGGCTGACGGCTCTCGACGCTCATGGCAGGCTGACGGCTCACGACGCTCATGGCGCTCTGACGGCTCTGGCTGCTCATGGCTCTCTGACGGCTCTGGCTGCTCATGGCTCACTGACGGCTCTGGCTGCTCATGGCTCTTTGACGGCTCTGGCTGCTCATGGCTCACTGACGGCTCTGGCTGCTCATGGCTCACTGACGGCTCTGGCTGCTCATGGCTCACTGACGGCTCTGGCAGATCCTGTCTGGTTAGCGGCTCTGGCAGATCCTGTCTGGTTGGCGGCTCTGGCAGATCCTGTCTGGTTGGCGGCTCTGGCAGATCCTGTCTGGTTGGCGGCTCTGGCAGATCCTGTCTGGTTGGCGGCTCTGGCAGATCCTGTCTGGTTGGCGGCTCTGGCAGATCCTGTCTGGCTGACGGCTCTAGCGGCTCCTGTCTGGCTGATGGCTCTAGCGGCTCCTGTCTGGCTGACGGCTCTGTAGGCTCATGGCAGACGGGCGGCTTTGCAGGCTCATGGCAGACGGGCGGCTTTGCAGGCTCCTGGCAGACGGATGGCTCAGATGGCGCTGGGGAGACGGATGGCTCAGATGGCGCTGAGGAGACAGATGGCTCAGATGGCGCTGGGGAGACGGATGGCTCAGATGGCGCTGGGGAGACGGATGGCTCAGATGGCGCTGGGGAGACGGATGGCTCTGGCCGGATATGGCGCACTGTAGACCTGGTGCGTGGTGCCGGAACTGGAGGCACCGTGCTAATGATAAGCACCTTCCTACTAGTGCGGGGAGCAGAGACAGGGCACACTGAACTCTCAAAGCGTACTCTATACCTGGTGCGTGGTACCGGCACTGGTGGCACCTGGCTGAGGGCACGCACCTCAGGACTAGTACGGGGAGAAGTGACAGTGTGTACAGGACTTGGGAGACGCACAGGTGGCTTAGTGCGTGGGGCCGGAACTGGAGGCACCGAACTGGATACACGCACTATAGGGAGAGTGCGTGGAGGAGGAACAGGGCTCTGGAAATGCACTGGTAGCCTAGTGCGTAATATAGGCACTGTAGGTACTAGGCTGGGGCGTGGAGGTGGCGCCGGAAATACCGGACCGTGCAGGCGTACTGGCTCTCTTGAGCATTGAGCCTGCCCAACCTTACCTGGTTGAATGCTCCCGGTCGCCCTGCCAGTGCGGCGAGGTGGAATAGCCCGCACTGGGCTATGCAGGCGAACCGGGGAAACCATGCGTAAGGCAGGTGCCATGTATGCCGGCCCGAGGAGACGCACTGGAGACCAGACGCGTTGAGCCGGCCTCATGACACCTGGCTCAATGCCCAATCTAGCCCTACCAGTGCGGGGAGGTGGAATAACCCGCACTGGGCTATGCACACGTACAGGAGACACCGTGCGCTCTACTGCGTAACACGGTGTCTGCCCGTACTCCCGCTCTCCACGGTTAGCCTGGGAAGTGGGCGCAGGTCTCCTACCCGCCCTTGGCCCACAACCCCTTAGCCCCCCCCCAAGAAATTTTTGGGAGTTACTCACGGGCTTTTCGGGCTTCCGTGCAAGACGTGTCCCCTCATAATTCCGGTTACGAGCTTGAATCTCCGATTTCCATCCACGTCTCCTAGCTGCCTCCTCATACCAGCGCTCCTGGGCTGTGGCTGCCTCACTCTTCTCACGAGAGCAGCGATTTCCTCCAGTTTGCGCCCAGGGTCCTCTACCAGACAGGATCTCCTCCCAAGTCCAAAAGTCCTTGTTGCTCCGTCGAGCATTTTTCCCATACCGCTTGGTCTCTGTATTTTGGTGGGTGATTCTGTCATAGCTGACGCTCTCCTCATCCTCAGATGAGGTGAGGAGAGAAGGATCTTCTGACCAAAATGCGGAGTCTGGGAAATATGCCATCTTTATTTATTAATTACGATGGTCACGAAACAAAAACACTTTAACAAACTACAAAATAAGAAAAACGACGTCGACGCAACCTGAACATAAACTTACATAGACAAACGTAAACTCACGAACAGGAACGGACATCGAAACACACGAACAGCCAAACAGTCCCGTTTGTGAATATACATCGACAACACGAAACATCACAGGAGACAATCACCCACAAACACACAGTGATAATGCCCTACCTAAATATGACTCTTGATTAGAGGAAAATGCAAACCACCTGCCTCTAATCAAGAGCCATACCAGGCAAACCGAAGCCAACATAGAAACAGGTAACATAGACTGCCCACCCAAAACACATGCCCCGACCAAAAACACATAAAAACTAACATAAATAGGTCAGGACTGTTACAGGAGGTGAGCGGGGAGGGGACTGGGGAGGAGAGGGGTGGGGAGGAGAGGGGTGGGGAGGAGACCGGCGGGAGGAGAAGGGAGGAGAGGAGAGGGGTGGGGTGGGGAGGAGAAGGGTGGAGAGGAGAGGGGTGGGGAGGAGAAGGGTGGAGAGGAGAGGGGTGGGGAGGAGAGGGGTGGGGAGGAGACCGGCGGGAGGAGAAGGGAGGAGAGGAGAGGGGTGGGGAGGAGAAGGGTGGAGAGGAGAGGGGTGGGGAGGAGAAGGGTGGAGAGGAGAGGGGTGGGGAGGAGAGGGGTGGGGATGAGAGGAGAGTGGTGGGGAGAAGAAGGGTGGAGAGAGGTGGGGAGGAGAAGGGAGGAGAGGGGTGGGGAGGAGAGGAGAGGGGTGGGGAGGAGAAGGGAGGAGAGGAGAGGGGAGGAGAGGGGTGGGGTGGGGAGGAGAGGGGTGGGGAGGAGAAGGGGTGGGGTGGGGAGGAGAGGGGTGGGGAGGAGAAGGGATGAGAGGAGACAGAAGGGAGGGGCCGAGACGGGGAGGGGAGGAGACGGGCGAGGAGAGGAGATAGGGAGGGAAGGGGACGGTGGAGGAGAGGAGAAGGGAGGGGACGGGGGGGGGGGAGGAAGGGAGAGGGGAAGGGGACGGTGGAGGAGAGGAGAAGGGAGGGGAGAGGAGGTAGGGAGGGAAGGGGACGGTGGAGGGGAGGAGAAGGGAGGCGAGAGGAGGTAGGGAGGGAAGGGGACGGTGGAGGAGAGGAGAAGGGAGGGGACGGGGGGGATGGGGATGGAAGGGAGAGGGGAAGGGGCTCGGTGGAGGAGAAGGGAGGGGAGAGGAGGTAGGGAGGGAAGGGGACGGTGGAGGGGAGGAGAAGGGAGGGGAGAGGAGGTAGGGAGGGAAGGGAACGGTGGAGGAGAGGAGAAGGGAGGGGAGAGGAGGTAGGGAGGGAAGGGGACGGTGGAGGGGAGGATAAGGCAGGGGACGGGGAGGGGAGGAGAGGAGAGGGGATGTGGAGGAATGGCGACTGGGGAGGGGAGGGACTGGGGAGAGGAGGGACTGGGGAGGGGAGGGACTGGGGAGAGGAGGGACTGGGGAGGGGAGGGACGGGAGGGGAGGGACTGGGAAGGGGAGGGACGGGAGGGGAGGAGACGGGCTGTGTTATCCGTTAGCCAGACCATTGAGCCAATGGGGCGAGAGGCTCAGGATGAGAATCAGACCATTGAGCCAATAGGAGAAAGGATGTTTTTAATTATCATCAGTCAGCCAATGAGGCTGAGCAGGGAGTTCTCCTGAGACTCATGGACAGGTGTTAAGAAGTCTGTTAGAATGACTTTCATAAAGTCCCTGTAACGTTGTATTACATCCCCATGTAGAATCAGCTGTCTGTTGTTGTATTACATCCCCATGTAGAATCAGATGTCTGGTGTTGTATTACAATCCCCATGTAGAATCAGCTGGGTGTCTGTTATTGTATTACATCCCCATGTAGAATCAGATGTCTGTTGATGTATTACATCCCCATGTAGAATCATTATTATTTGAAGTGTTTTCTCTCGCTAGCTAGTTGACAGACAGACAGACAGACAGGGAGGGAGACAGACAGACAGACAGACAGTTATACAGACATACAGGGAGAGAGACAGACAGACAGGGAGACAGACAGACAGACGGACAGATATACAGACAGACAGACAGACAGACAGACAGACAGACAGACAGACAGACAGAGAGGGAGACAGAAAGACAGACAGACAGGCAGACAGACAGACAGACAGACAGACAGACAGACAGATATACAGATAGACAGACAGGGAGAGAGACAGACAGACAGACAGACAGACAGACAGGCAGACAGGGAGGGAGGGAGGGAGGGATGGAGGGAGGGAGGGATGGAGGGAGGGAGGGAGGGAGGGAGGGAGGGAGGGATGGAGGGAGGGAGGGATGGAGGGATGGAGGGAGGGAGAGAGACAGACGGTCTGAGACGGTTGCCACTAAACCAATCCAGTCTGTAACATTTCACCTTCATCATTTTCTCAGCCTGATTATTCACTATGGTTAGAGAGTAGTGATACTACGGATAATGAAAGAATTAGTTTTCAGTAAATAAGTGCCAGAAATAACTCCATTCACTTTGCATTGTGTTATCAAACTGCACGTCTGCACCCACTGGGTGAATCAAGTAGTGTCTCCCTGAAACAGTTTCACAGCCATAAATAACCTGCCTAGACAGTCGCCCGTGTCTGTCCTGGTTAAATAACCTGCCTAGACAGTCGCCCGTGTCTGTCCTGGTTAAATAACCTGCCTAGACAGTAGCCAGTGTCTGTCCTAGAGTTACATAACCTGCCTAGACAGTAGCCAGTGTCTGTCCTAGAGTTACATAACCTGCCTAGACAGTAGCCAGTGTCTGTCCTAGAGTTACATAACCTGCCTAGACAGTAGCCAGTGTCTGTCCTGGTTAAATAACCTGCCTAGACAGTCGCCCGTGTCTGTCCTAGAGTTAAATAACCTGCCTAGACAGTAGCCAGTGTCTGTCCTAGAGTTACATAACCTGCCTAGACAGTAGCCAGTGTCTGTCCTGGTTAAATAACCTGCCTAGACAGTCGCCCGTGTCTGTCCTAGAGTTAAATAACCTGCCTAGACAGTAGCCAGTGTCTGTCCTAGAGTTACATAACCTGCCTAGACAGTAGCCAGTGTCTGTCCTAGAGTTACATAACCTGCCTAGACAGTAGCCCGTGTCTGTCCTAGAGTTACATAACCTGCCTAGACAGTAGCCAGTGTCTGTCCTAGAGTTAAATAACCTGCCTAGACAGTAGCCAGTGTCTGTCCTAGAGTTAGATAACCGTTGCTAAACCTTATGGAATTACTATGAGTTACACTCCAGATCAGATCTACATGTTGTATTTCTATAGTCATGGACGGGGGTTTAGCCCTACTGCCCGATCTATACACTATCTGCACGTCAATCTTCCTTCCTTTGCCTCGGATGATAGTTAGTGAGGAACTGCAAGGGGATTCAGTACATGGCTACTAACATTTAATGTTCATAGTTTGGTTTCTCAAGTATATCTCAAATCGGTCTGTCTGGCTCCCTCTCTCTCACTATCCCTCCGTCCCTCCCTCACTATCCCTCGTTCCTTCCCTCCCTCTCTCTCACTATCCCTCCTTCCCTCCCTCCCTCTCACTATCCATCCTTCCCTCCCTCCCTCTCTCTCACTATCCCTCCTTCCCTCCCTCCCTTCCTCTCACTATCCCTCGCTCCTTCCCTCCCTCTCTCTCACTATCCCTCGCTCCTTCCCTCCCTCTCTCTCACTATCCCTCCTTCCCTCCCTCTCTCTCACTATCCCTCCGTCCCTCCCTCACTCTCTCTCACTATCCCTCCTTCCCTCCCTCCCTCTCACTATCCCTCCTTCCCTCCCTCCCTCCCTCTCACTATCCCTCCTTCCCTCCCTCCCTCTCACTATCCCTCCTTCCCTCCTTCCCTCCCTCTCTCTCACTATCCCTCCGTCCTTCCCTCCCTCTCTCTCACTATCCCTCCTTCCCTCCCTCCCTCTCTCTCACTATCCCTCCTTCCCTCCCTCCCTCTCTCTCTCTCTCTCTCTCTCTCTCTCTCTCTCTCTCTCTCTCTCTCTCTCTCTCTCTCTCTCTCTCTCTCTCTCTTTCTGTCTCTGTCTCTGTCTCTGTGTCTCCCTGCCAATACATTCCCAGAGGAATTAAGCATTTGAGTTCTGAAGTAGGACTGTGCCAAATGACCACACGACGTGGGAGAGCGAGAGAGAGGGTGTCCGTCTTGAGGAGTAGAAAGTGTTGCTGACAGCAGTGTGTGTGTGTGTGTGTGAGCAGTGGGAAGTGTTGCTGACAGCAGTGTGTGTGTGTGTCTGAGCAGGGGGAAGTGTTGCTGACAGCAGTGATCTGAGAGAGAGGCTTGAGGGGCCCAGCTCACGTTCACATCCTGTACTAGAGAAGGTCAGTTACAGTGTTTTAAGAAAGCTGAGTTAAGAAAGCCGGGTTATATCTGGGGCAGGAGGGGACAGAGAGGGAGAGGAGGGGAGAGAGGGGGAGAAGAGGGGACAGAGAGGGAGAAGAGGGGACAGAGAGGGAGAAGAGGGGAGAAGAGGGGACAGAGAGGGAGAAGAGGGGACAGAGAGGGAGAAGAGGGGACAGAGAGGGAGAGAGGGGGAGAAGAGGGGACAGAGAGGGAGAAGAGGGGACAGAGAGGGAGAAGAGGGGACAGAGAGGGAGAAGAGGGGACAGAGAGGGAGAGGAGGGGAGAGAGGGGGAGAAGAGGGGACAAAGAGGAGAGAGGGGGAGAAGAGGGGACAGAGAGGGAGAAGAGGGGACAGAGAGGGAGAAGAGGGGACAGAGAGGGAGAAGAGGGGACAGAGAGGGGGAAGAGGGGACAGAGAGGGAGAAGAGGGGACAGAGAGGGAGAAGAGGGGGGCGTGTGGTTCTGTTATAAGGGCTTGTTATGAGGAGAGATGGTTCTGTTATAAGGGCTTGTTATGAGGGGAGATGGTTCTGTTATAAGGGCTTGTTATGAGGAGAGATGGTTCTGTTATAAGGGCTTGTTATGAGGAGAGATGGTTCTGTTATAAGGGCTTGTTATGAGGAGAGATGGTTCTGTTATAAGGGCTTGTTATGAGGAGAGATGGTTCTGTTATAAGGGCTTGTTATGAGGAGAGATGGTTCTGTTATAAGGGCTTGTTATGAGGAGAGATGGTTCTGTTATAAGGGCTTGTTATGAGGAGAGAGAGATGGTTCTGTTATGAGGGCTTGTTATGAGGAGAGATGGTTCTGTTATAAGGGCTTGTTATGAGGAGAGATGGTTCTGTTATAAGGGCTTGTTATGAGGAGAGAGAGATGGTTCTGTTATAAGGGCTTGTTATGAGGAGAGATGGTTCTGTTATAAGGGCTTGTTATGAGGAGAGAGAGATGGTTCTGTTATGAGGGCTTGTTATGAGGAGAGATGGTTCTGTTATAAGGGCTTGTTATGAGGAGAGAGAGATGGTTCTGTTATAAGGGCTTGTTATGAGGAGAGATGGTTCTGTTATTAGGGCTTGCTATGAGGGGAGATGGTTCTGTTATAAGGGCTTGTTATGAGGAGAGATGGTTCTGTTATAAGGGCTTGTTATGAGGAGAGATGGTTCTGTTATAAGGGCTTGTTATGAGGAGAGAGAGATGGTTCTGTTATGAGGGCTTGTTATGAGGAGAGATGGTTCTGTTATTAGGGCTTGCTATGAGGGGAGATGGTTCTGTTATTAGGGCTTGTTATGAGGAGAGAGAGATGGTTCTGTTATGAGGGCTTGTTATGAGGAGAGATGGTTCTGTTATAAGGGCTTGTTATGAGGAGAGAGAGATGGTTCTGTTATGAGGGCTTGTTATGAGGAGAGATGGTTCTGTTATTAGGGCTTGCTATGAGGGGAGATGGTTCTGTTATAAGGGCTTGTTATGAGGAGAGATGGTTCTGTTATAAGGGCTTGTTATGAGGAGAGATGGTTCTGTTATAAGGGCTTGTTATGAGGAGAGAGAGATGGTTCTGTTATGAGGGCTTGTTATGAGGAGAGATGGTTCTGTTATTAGGGCTTGCTATGAGGGGAGATGGTTCTGTTATAAGGGCTTGTTATGAGGAGAGATGGTTCTGTTATAAGGGCTTGTTATGAGGAGAGATGGTTCTGTTATAAGGGCTTGTTATGAGGAGAGATGGTTCTGTTATAAGGGCTTGTTATGAGGAGAGATGGTTCTGTTATAAGGGCTTGTTATGAGGGGAGATGGTTCTGTTATAAGGGCTTGTTATGAGGAGAGAGAGATGGTTCTGTTATAAGGGCTTGTTATGAGGAGAGATGGTTCTGTTATAAGGGCTTGTTATGAGGAGAGATGGTTCTGTTATTAGGGCTTGTTATGAGGAGAGATGGTTCTGTTATAAGGGCTTGTTATGAGGAGAGATGGTTCTGTTATGAGGGCTTGTTATGAGGAGAGATGGTTCTGTTATGAGGGCTTGCTATGAGGGGAGATGGTTCTGCTACAGTATAAAGACTTGTTATGCTGCTTCCTGGGTTCCTCTGTCCAGCTAGCCTGGGTTCCTCTGTCCAGCTAGCCTGGGTTCCTCTGTCCAGCTAGCCTGGGTTCCTCTGTCCAGCTAGCCTGGGTTCACTACCCCACAAAACAGTGTTACTGAGTGGACGTTCCTGGCAAAAAAAAAAAAAAGGTTTACATTTTTTTAATTAACACCTCTGTGGAAACTCACACACTAGTCCTTCAAACTCGATTATGAAAAATTATGCAGGAAGGGACCCTACCCTCAGACAACCCCCTCCCTCGTACCCTCAACAATAATCAATCAATTATTTACACAGTTAATCAATCAATTATTCACACAGTTAATCAATCAATTATTCACACAATTAATCAATCAATTATTCACACAATTAATCAATCAATTATTCACACAGTTAATCAATCAATTATTCACACAGTTAATCAATCAATTATTCACACAGTTAATCAATACATTGTGTTCTTCTTTCTGCAGTGGTTATTGTTTACGTCATGTGACTCCTGCCTTCCCTTTCCCCAGGTACACTACCCCTGGTCAGGTTTCATTGGGTTAATAACTACCCCTGGTCAGGTTTCATTGGGTTATTAACTACCCCTGGTCAGGTTTCATTGGGTTATTAACTACCCCTGGTCAGGTTTCATTGGGTTATTAACTACCCCTGGTCAGGTTTCATTGGGTTATTAACTACCCCTGGTTAGGTTTCATTGGGTTGTTAACTACCCCTGCTACCCCTGGTCAGGTTTCATTGGGTTGTTAACTACCCCTGCTACCCCTGGTTAGGTTTCATTGGGTTGTTAACTACCCCTGCTACCCCTGGTCAGGTTTCATTGGGTTATTAACTACCCCTGGTCAGGTCTCATTGGGTTATTAACTACCCCTGGTTAGGTTTCATTGGGTTATTAACTACCCCTGGTCAGGTTTCATTGGGTTATTAACTACCCCTGGTCAGGTTTCATTGGGTTATTAACTACCCCTGGTCAGGTTTCATTGGGTTATTAACTACCCCTGGTCAGGTTTCATTGGGTTATTAACTACCCCTGGTCAGGTTTCATTGGGTTGTTAACTACCCCTGCTACCCCTGGTCAGGTTTCATTGGGTTATTAACTACCCCTGGTCAGGTTTCATTGGGTTATTAACTACCCCTGCTACCCCTGGTCAGGTTTCATTGGGTTATTAACTACCCCTGGTCAGGTTTCATTGGGTTATTAACTACCCCTGGTCAGGTTTCATTGGGTTATTAACTACCCCTGGTCAGGTTTCATTGGGTTATTAACTACCCCTGGTCAGGTTTCATTGGGTTATTAACTACCCCTGGTCAGGTTTCATTGGGTTAATAACTACCCCTGGTCAGGTTTCATTGGGTTATTAACTACCCCTGGTTAGGTTTCATTGGGTTGTTAACTACCCCTGCTACCCCTGGTCAGGTTTCATTGGGTTGTTAACTACCCCTGCTACCCCTGGTTAGGTTTCATTGGGTTGTTAACTACCCCTGCTACCCCTGGTCAGGTTTCATTGGGTTATTAACTACCCCTGGTCAGGTCTCATTGGGTTATTAACTACCCCTGGTTAGGTTTCATTGGGTTATTAACTACCCCTGGTCAGGTTTCATTGGGTTATTAACTACCCCTGGTCAGGTTTCATTGGGTTATTAACTACCCCTGGTCAGGTTTCATTGGGTTATTAACTACCCCTGGTCAGGTTTCATTGGGTTATTAACTACCCCTGGTCAGGTTTCATTGGGTTGTTAACTACCCCTGCTACCCCTGGTCAGGTTTCATTGGGTTATTAACTACCCCTGGTCAGGTTTCATTGGGTTATTAACTACCCCTGGTCAGGTTTCATTGGGTTATTAACTACCCCTGGTCAGGTTTCATTGGGTTATTAACTACCCCTGCTACCCCTGGTCAGGTTTCATTGGGTTGTTAACTACCCCTGGTCAGGTTTCATTGGGTTATTAACTACCCCTGGTTAGGTTTCATTGGGTTGTTAACTACCCCTGGTCAGGTTTCATTGGGTTATTAACTACCCCTGCTACCCCTGGTTAGGTTTCATTGGGTTGTTAACTACCCCTGGTCAGGTTTCATTGGGTTATTAACTACCCCTGGTCAGGTTTCATTGGGTTATTAACTACCCCTGGTCAGGTTTCATTGGGTTATTAACTACCCCTGGTCAGGTTTCATTGGGTTGTTAACTACCCCTGGTCAGGTTTCATTGGGTTATTAACTACCCCTGGTCAGGTGTCATTGGGTTATTAACTACCCCTGGTCAGGTTTCATTGGGTTAATAACTACCCCTGGTACCCCTGGTCAGGTTTCATTGGGTTATTAACTACCCCTGGTCAGGTTTCATTGGGTTATTAACTACCCCTGGTACCCCTGGTCAGGTTTCATTGGGTTATTAACTACCCCTGGTCAGGTTTCATTGGGTTATTAACTACCCCTGGTCAGGTTTCATTGGGTTATTAACTACCCCTGGTCAGGTTTCATTGGGTTATTAACTACCCCTGGTCAGGTTTCATTGGGTTATTAACTACCCCTGGTCAGGTTTCATTGGGTTATTAACTACCCCTGGTCAGGTTTCATTGGGTTATTAACTACCCCTGGTCAGGTTTCATTGGGTTGTTAACTACCCCTGCTACCCCTGGTCAGGTTTCATTGGGTTGTTAACTACCCCTGCTACCCCTGGTTAGGTTTCATTGGGTTATTAACTACCCCTGGTCAGGTTTCATTGGGTTATTAACTACCCCTGGTTAGGTTTCATTGGGTTAATAACTACCCCTGGTCAGGTTTCATTGGGTTATTAACTACCCCTGGTCAGGTTTCATTGGGTTGTTAACTACCCCTGGTCAGGTTTCATTGGGTTATTAACTACCCCTGGTTAGGTTTCATTGGGTTATTAACTACCCCTGGTCAGGTTTCATTGGGTTATTAACTACCCCTGGTCAGGTTTCATTGGGTTATTAACTACCCCTGGTCAGGTTTCATTGGGTTATTAACTACCCCTGGTCAGGTTTCATTGGGTTAATAACTACCCCTGCTACCCCTGGTCAGGTTTCATTGGGTTGTTAACTACCCCTGGTCAGGTTTCATTGGGTTATTAACTACCCCTGGTCAGGTTTCATTGGGTTAATAACTACCCCTGCTACCCCTGGTCAGGTTTCATTGGGTTAATAACTACCCCTGCTACCCCTGGTCAGGTTTCATTGGGTTGTTAACTACCCCTGCTACCCCTGGTCAGGTTTCATTGGGTTATTAACTACCCCTGGTCAGGTTTCATTGGGTTATTAACTACCCCTGGTCAGGTTTCATTGGGTTGTTAACTACCCCTGGTTAGGTTTCATTGGGTTATTAACTACCCCTGGTTAGGTTTCATTGGGTTGTTAACTACCCCTGGTCAGGTTTCATTGGGTTAATAACTACCCCTGCTACCCCTGGTCAGGTTTCATTGGGTTATTAACTACCCCTGCTACCCCTGGTCAGGTTTCATTGGGTTATTAACTACCCCTGCTACCCCTGGTCAGGTTTCATTGGGTTATTAACTACCCCTGGTCAGGTTTCATTGGGTTGTTAACTACCCCTGGTCAGGTTTCATTGGGTTATTAACTACCCCTGGTCAGGTTTCATTGGGTTAATAACTACCCCTGCTACCCCTGGTCAGGTTTCATTGGGTTGTTAACTACCCCTGGTCAGGTTTCATTGGGTTATTAACTACCCCTGGTCAGGTTTCATTGGGTTAATAACTACCCCTGCTACCCCTGGTCAGGTTTCATTGGGTT
Source organism: Salvelinus fontinalis (assembly GCF_029448725.1). NCBI lineage: Eukaryota > Metazoa > Chordata > Actinopteri > Salmoniformes > Salmonidae > Salvelinus > Salvelinus fontinalis. The sequence continues at coordinate 14,815,826 of NC_074687.1, read as the reverse complement.
AATAACTACCCCTGCTACCCCTGGTCAGGTTTCATTGGGTTGTTAACTACCCCTGCTACCCCTGGTCAGGTTTCATTGGGTTATTAACTACCCCTGGTCAGGTTTCATTGGGTTGTTAACTACCCCTGCTACCCCTGGTCAGGTTTCATTGGGTTATTAACTACCCCTGGTCAGGTTTCATTGGGTTATTAACTACCCCTGCTACCCCTGGTCAGGTTTCATTGGGTTAATAACTACCCCTGCTACCCCTGGTTAGGTTTCATTGGGTTAATAACTACCCCTGCTACCCCTGGTTAGGTTTCATTGGGTTATTAACTACCCCTGGTTAGGTTTCATTGGGTTGTTAACTACCCCTGCTACCCCTGGTCAGGTTTCATTGGGTTATTAACTACCCCTGGTCAGGTTTCATTGGGTTATTAACTACCCCTGGTTAGGTTTCATTGGGTTAATAACTACCCCTGCTACCCCTGGTCAGGTTTCATTGGGTTATTAACTACCCCTGCTACCCCTGGTCAGGTTTCATTGGGTTAATAACTACCCCTGCTACCCCTGGTTAGGTTTCATTGGGTTAATAACTACCCCTGCTACCCCTGGTTAGGTTTCATTGGGTTATTAACTACCCCTGGTTAGGTTTCATTGGGTTGTTAACTACCCCTGCTACCCCTGGTCAGGTTTCATTGGGTTATTAACTACCCCTGGTCAGGTTTCATTGGGTTAATAACTACCCCTGGTTAGGTTTCATTGGGCTGTTAACTACCCCTGGTCAGGTTTCATTGGGTTAATAACTACCCCTGGTCAGGTTTCATTGGGTTATTAACTACCCCTGGTTAGGTTTCATTGGGTTATTAACTACCCCTGGTCAGGTTTCATTGGGTTAATAACTACCCCTGCTACCCCTGGTCAGGTTTCATTGGGTTATTAACTACCCCTGGTCAGGTTTCATTGGGTTAATAACTACCCCTGCTACCCCTGGTCAGGTTTCATTGGGTTAATAACTACCCCTGGTCAGGTTTCATTGGGTTAATAACTACCCCTGCTACCCCTGGTCAGGTTTCATTGGGTTAATAACTACCCCTGCTACCCCTGGTTAGGTTTCATTGGGTTAATAACTACCCCTGCTACCCCTGGTCAGGTTTCATTGGGTTGTTAACTACCCCTGGTCAGGTTTCATTGGGTTATTAACTACCCCTGGTCAGGTTTCATTGGGTTATTAACTACCCCTGGTCAGGTTTCATTGGGTTAATAACTACCCCTGCTACCCCTGGTCAGGTTTCATTGGGTTATTAACTACCCCTGGTCAGGTTTCATTGGGTTATTAACTACCCCTGCTACCCCTGGTCAGGTTTCATTGGGTTATTAACTACCCCTGGTCAGGTTTCATTGGGTTATTAACTACCCCTGGTCAGGTTTCATTGGGTTATTAACTACCCCTGGTCAGGTTTCATTGGGTTATTAACTACCCCTGGTCAGGTTTCATTGGGTTGTTAACTACCCCTGCTACCCCTGGTCAGGTTTCATTGGGTTATTAACTACCCCTGGTCAGGTTTCATTGGGTTAATAACTACCCCTGGTTAGGTTTCATTACTGCCCTGTTTCCCCCCCCTATTTTACCCCCCTATTTCCCCCCCCTATTTTACCCCCCTATTTCCCCCCCCTATTTCCCCCCCCTGTTTTTCCCCGGGTACCCAGTTGTCTTGATCTCCCTGAATCCAGATTTCCAAGTTAACAGTTGTTTTCAGCTCGGCATAAATCACACCGAATTGACAGCATGGCAAAGGTTGAATGTTTATCATTGTTACGCACGCCTCTGAGAAGAGGGAACGCAACTCCCTGCTACAACTCAACTCTCTGAAGTGCAAGAGGTATGGACTGTAGGTGCGAGTAAGGATGACACAAAAGCAGAATTTACCGTTTACTAGAATTTATTTTCTTACACGGTAATATGGGGAAAAGGGGCTGGACAGAACCAAAGCAAAGAAAGTAAATATCAAAGTTCCCCCTCTCCTATCTACCCTGCCTACCCACTTAACTTACCTAACTTAACACCGCCTGGTGCCCTAACCAAAATACAGTGGGTGGTCCGCCCAGGTCTTACCTAGTGTGCCTAGACAGTAAATATACTACGGGTATATGTATGCCCTCGGGCCTCTTGCCTAAGCACTCCCAAAGTGCCTTCTCGTTCCCCCCTGGGAACAAATGAAACAGAGTAATTATTAACGATTTCACAAACACAGGACATAGAAAAACTGCTACCAACAACAGCAGTACATACCACACTTTCTGATACACAACCCACACTATATCACAATCTAATTTTTCTCTCGCTCAATCTGCAAATCTCTACTCCTTATCTCACCTCTCTCCTCTCTCTAATCTCTAATTTCTCTCGATCTTTCCAAAATATTCAATTCTCTCTCTGATCTCCAAATCTCTCCTCTCTCAATCTCTCTCCAAAACTCCTGGGCCAGAACACTGGCTTTTATCTTCAGGTGGCAATGGTGATTAGTGTCAGCTGCTTCTTGACGAGGGGGCGGGGTCAGCTCCAATCACCAATTAGTCTGGGGTCGACCAATCAGCTGGTTGGGGAGTACTTCAGGAAGCCATCTCCTAAAACACACACACTAAAATACAAAACAGAACACAGAAACTGGGGAACGTAACAATCATCATAAGCTTGGAAAAGAGACCCTTAAACCCAGACTTGGGACCACACAGCCACTCCACTGAATAGCAGGCTAGTGATGCTTTGCAATGCTTGCAGTTCCAAACCACTCATTGCTGAATTTGTGATTTCCAACTTGTTGTGTAATGTTTATGTCCAATGGCTGATGAGCACCGATACGTTTTATCTATAATTTCTCTTCATATGACAAGGATTAAAAAGGATTTGCCAGTAGATTGTTGACTTGATTCATGATGATGACTGCTAACTAAGATTGTGAAAGTATGATGTTGACATGATCAGTCCAATCAAAGCTACTGAAGATATAACGTGATTTGACGTCATTTTATCTGTGGCCAACGACCTTAAGTCTTCTTGGATGGGCACTTTTAATGTAACTCTATGGCAGCAAGCAAGGGGCTAGAATTGTCTAGCTCTACCCTTAGATTTGGGGATGACGTAGTGTCCCCATGAGTGACAGAACACTTAGCCAATCATGGCGCAACTAGAGAACATTACCAACCCCTACGTGTTTTCCGCTGGCTGCCTCACCACCACAGAAAGCACTGAGCTAGGCTGAAACACCAGTATTTTGGAGCTGCCTTAATTAATCAAGAAAACAAAGAAGAAACCATGTTTGTATGTGGCTTTATTAACTCAAGGATTTTTTATATAAAAAAAAAAAAATTGTTTGCGAATGATATGTGACACATATAAATGTCAAAATAACATGCAAAACTGCCCCCCCCCCCCCCCCCCCCAATAAATATGGAACGACGGGTCACAACATGTGGAAATCTGTTTACAGCTCAAGTCGACTGCAAAACCCACAATGAAATGTTCTCTCTATGGGCTAGCCGGCTCTCGCTAGCTTGCGAGCGAACGTAGCTACACACAATAATACCAAAGTCAGTATCAGCATGGGCTGGCTAGCTAGCGAACGTAGCTACACACAATAATACCAAAGTCAGTATCAGCGAAGTAGCTAGCTAGCGAACGTAGCTACACACAATAATACCAAAGTCAGTATCAGCGAAGTAGCTAGCTGGCGAACGTAGCTACACACAATATTACCAAAGTCAGTATCAGCGAAGTAGCTAGCTGGCGAACGTAGCTACACACAATATTACCAAAGTCAGTATCAGCGAAGTAGCTAGCTGGCGAACGTAGCTACACACAATATTACCAAAGTCAGTATCAGCGAAGTAGCTAGCTGGCTTTTAAATGGCCTAAACAAGCTGTACTATCAATCTACAACCACAATGCAATGCTCTCTCTATGGGCTGGCTAGCTACAATCTACAACCACAATGCAATGCTCTCTCTATGGGCTGGCTAGCTAGCAATCTACAACCACAATGCAATGCTCTCTCTATGGGCTGGCTAGCTACAATCTACAACCACAATGCAATTCTCTCTCTATGGGCTGGCTAGCTAGCAATCTACAACCACAATGCAATGCTCTCTCTATGGGCTGGCTAGCTACAATCTACAACCACAATGCAATGCTCTCTCTATGGGCTGGCTAGCTACAATCTACAACCACAATGCAATGCTCTCTCTATGGGCTGGCTAGCAAACGTAGCCACAGTCAGTAGCTAGTTAGTCTACAATCTCACCATGTTCAACCTGCTGTTCAATGTGCCTGACAGAGTGGAGTCTGACATTCACAACGTCACCCTGGACTGAATAGGCAGAATAAATAGGAGAAATGTGGTGGACGCTCTGTTAAATTACACATTTCTCGAGGTGGGAAGATACAAAGAGAAGACACCCTCCCCCATTATGACATCGCTCAGGAACTCTGACATGTACGATGGACGTTTTCACCATCTAAAAGTCGGAGTCCTGTTAACGTCCAGTGTAGTGAGAGAGACTTTATCACGGTGTTACGTCGTACCGGACGGATTTCTGTCAGCTTGACGTCCAGTGTAGTGAGAGAGACTTTGTCACGGTGTTACGTCGTACCGGACGGATTTCTGTCAGCTTGACGTCCAGTGTAGTGAGAGAGACTTTGTCACGGTGTTACGTCGTACCGGACGGATTTCTGTCAGCTTGACGTCCGGTGTAGTGAGAGAGACTTTGTCACGGTGTTACGTCGTACCGGACGGATTTCTGTCAGCTTGACGTCCGGTGTAGTGAGAGAGGCTTTGTCACGGTGTTACGTCGTACCGGACGGATTTCTGTCAGCTTGACGTCCAGTGTAGTGAGAGAGACTTTATCATGGTGTTACGTCTTACTGGACGGATTTCTGTCAGCTTGAACGGCAATAACTCAGACATGAAAACATGACCCAGGAAATAGATAGAACATCACTCAGAGATGCACACAAACAATATAACATTCAAAATGGGTGAATCTTTCCTTTTTTAAGTCTTTGTCTACAGTAATATGTCATTTCTGCACGCTAAATAGGGATTGGATTAGTGCAACTCTACAAAGTCTAATCCGAAGCCACTGAAGTGTCCGACTGAAGTGATTTGAGAGAGAAGCTACTCCGTTCTGCTGTGAACAGATAGAGACTGAATTTGCATCCCAAATGGAAACCTACTCCCTATATAGTGCACTACTTTAGACCAGAGCCCTATGGTAGTACACTATATAGGGAGTAGGTTTCCATAGGGCTCTGGTCTAAAGTAGTGCACTATATAGGGAATAGGGTTCCATAGGGCTCTGGTCTAAAGTAGTGCACTATATAGGGAATAGGGTTCCATTTTGGACTGAAAACCTCTGGAGCAACTTCCAATTTACAGAACTGGCAGATCTGTTACGTTCCTGGGATAGGTGTTGGGATGGGAGAAAGGGTCATTTCCGGGCACTGTGAATAATTTACAAGCCATGTGTTGTTTTGTGGTGAAACATGATAATGAAAATAAATAAAGTTGAGATGATTGCACCAGACAGCCAGCGTTCCAATCAGATACCACAACAAGTCAGACTGGAGGGAAAGAGAGAGGTAGAGAGAGAGGTAGAGAGATCCCGTGTGGGGGAGACAGCAATCCCGCGTGCCCGAGCTGTTTGTGTGTTGGGTGACAAAGGGAGAGAGAGAGAGAGAGAGAGAGAGAGAGAGAGAGAGAGAGAGAGAGAGAGAGAGAGAGAGAGACAGAGAGGGAGAGAGAAAAAAAAAGCTACTCTCCCTGGGGTTTATTATGGTTTCCCATTAGTTCCTGCCAAGGCAGCAGCTACTCTTCCTGGGGTTTATTATGGTTTCCCATTAGTTCCTGCCAAGGCAGCAGCTACTCTTCCTGGGGTTTATTATGGTTTCCCATTAGTTCCTGCCAAGGCAGCAGCTACTCTTCCTGGGGTTTATTATGGATCCCCATTAGTTCCTGCCAAGGCAGCAGCTACTCTTCCTGGGGTTTATTATGGTTTCCCATTAGTTCCTGCCAAGGCAGCAGCTACTCTTCCTGGGGTTTATTATGGATCCCCATTAGTTCCTGCCAAGGCAGCAGCTACTCTTCCTGGGGTTTATTATGGATCCCCATTAGTTCCTGCCAAGGCAGCAGCTACTCTTCCTGGGGTTTATTATGGATCCCCATTAGTTCCTACCAAGGCAGCAGCTACCTATCCTGGGGTTTATTATGGATCCCCATTAGTTCCTGCCAAGGCAGCAGCTACTCTTCCTGGGGTTTATTATGGATCCCCATTAGTTCCTGTCAAGGCAGCAGCTACTCTTCCTGGAGTTTATTATGGATCCCCATTAGTTCCTGCCAAGGCAGCAGCTACTCTTCCTGGGGTTTATTATGGGTCCCCATTAGTTCCTGTCAAGGCAGTAGCTACTCTTCCTGGGGTTTATTATGGATCCCCATTAGTTCCTGCCAAGGCAGCAGCTACTCTTCGTGGGGTTTATTATGGTTTCCCATTAGTTCCTGCCAAGGCAGCAGCTACTCTTCCTGGGGTTTATTATGGATCCCCTTTAGTTCCTGCCAAGGCAGCAGCTACTCTTCGTGGGGTTTATTATGGTTTCCCATTAGTTCCTGCCAAGGCAGCAGCTACTCTTCCTGGGGTTTATTATGGATCCCCGTTAGTTCCTGCCAAGGCAGCAGCTACTCTTCCTGGTGTTCATTATGGATCCCCATTAGTTCCTGCCAAGGCAGCAGCTACTCTTCCTGGGGTTTATTATGGATCCCCATTAGTTCCTGCCAAGGCAGCAGCTACTCTTCCTGGGGTTTATTATGGATCCCCATTAGTTCCTACCAAGGCAGCAGCTACCTATCCTGGGGTTTATTATGGATCCCCATTAGTTCCTGCCAAGGCAGCAGCTACTCTTCCTGGGGTTTATTATGGATCCCCATTAGTTCCTGTCAAGGCAGCAGCTACTCTTCCTGGAGTTTATTATGGATCCCCATTAGTTCCTGCCAAGGCAGCAGCTACTCTTCGTGGGGTTTATTATGGGTCCCCATTAGTTCCTGTCAAGGCAGTAGCTACTCTTCCTGGGGTTTATTATGGATCCCCATTAGTTCCTGCCAAGGCAGCAGCTACTCTTCCTGAGGTTTATTATGGATCCCCATTAGTTCCTGTCAAGGCAGTAGCTACTCTTCCTGGGGTTTATTATGGATCCCCATTAGTTCCTGCCAAGGCAGCAGCTACTCTTCCTGGGGTTTATTATGGATCCCCATTAGTTCCTGCCAAGGCAGCAGCTACCTATCCTGGGGTTTATTATGGATCCCCATTAGTTCCTGCCAAGGCAGCAGCTACCTATCCTGGGGTTTATTATGGATCCCCATTAGTTCCTGCCAAGGCAGCAGCTAGTCTTCCTGGGGTTTATTATGGATCCCCATTAGTTCCTGCCAAGGCAGCAGCTACTCTTCCTGGGGTTTATTATGGATCCCCATTAGTTCCTGCCAAGGCAGCAGCTACTCTTCCTGGGGTTTATTATGGACTCCCATTAGTTCCTGTCAAGTCAGCAGCTACTCTTCCTGGGGTTTATTATGGATCCCCATTAGTTCCTGCCAAGGCAGCAGCTACTCTTCCTGGGGTTTATTAAGGATCACCATTAGTTCCTGTCAAGGCAGCAGCTACTCTTCCTGGGGTTTATTATGGTTTCCCATTAGTTCCTGCCAAGGCAGCAGCTACTCTTCCTGGGGTTTATTATGGATCCCCATTAGTTCCTGCCAAGGCAGCAGCTACTCTTCGTGGGGTTTATTATGGTTTCCCATTAGTTCCTGCCAAGGCAGCAGCTACTCTTCCTGGGGTTTATTATGGATCCCCGTTAGTTCCTGCCAAGGCAGCAGCTACTCTTCCTGGTGTTCATTATGGATCCCCATTAGTTCCTGCCAAGGCAGCAGCTACTCTTCCTGGGGTTTATTATGGATCCCCATTAGTTCCTGCCAAGGCAGCAGCTACTCTTCCTGGGGTTTATTATGGATCCCCATTAGTTCCTACCAAGGCAGCAGCTACCTATCCTGGGGTTTATTATGGATCCCCATTAGTTCCTGCCAAGGCAGCAGCTACTCTTCCTGGGGTTTATTATGGATCCCCATTAGTTCCTGTCAAGGCAGCAGCTACTCTTCCTGGAGTTTATTATGGATCCCCATTAGTTCCTGCCAAGGCAGCAGCTACTCTTCCTGGGGTTTATTATGGGTCCCCATTAGTTCCTGTCAAGGCAGTAGCTACTCTTCCTGGGGTTTATTATGGATCCCCATTAGTTCCTGCCAAGGCAGCAGCTACTCTTCCCGAGGTTTATTATGGATCCCCATTAGTTCCTGTCAAGGCAGTAGCTACTCTTCCTGGGGTTTATTATGGATCCCCATTAGTTCCTGCCAAGGCAGCAGCTACTCTTCCTGGGGTTTATTATGGATCCCCATTAGTTCCTGCCAAGGCAGCAGCTACCTATCCTGGGGTTTATTATGGATCCCCATTAGTTCCTGCCAAGGCAGCAGCTACCTATCCTGGGGTTTATTATGGATCCCCATTAGTTCCTGCCAAGGCAGCAGCTAGTCTTCCTGGGGTTTATTATGGATCCCCATTAGTTCCTGCCAAGGCAGCAGCTACTCTTCCTGGGGTTTATTATGGAGTCCCATTAGTTCCTGCCAAGGCAGCAGCTACTCTTCCTGGGGTTTATTATGGATCCCCATTAGTTCCTGCCAAGGCAGCAGCTACTCTTCCTGGGGTTTATTATGGACTCCCATTAGTTCCTGTCAAGTCAGCAGCTACTCTTCCTGGGGTTTATTATGGATCCCCATTAGTTCCTGCCAAGGCAGCAGCTACTCTTCCTGGGGTTTATTAAGGATCACCATTAGTTCCTGTCAAGGCAGCAGCTACTCTTCCTGGGGTTTATTATGGTTTCCCATTAGTTCCTGCCAAGGCAGCAGCTACTCTTCCTGGGGTTTATTATGGATCCCCATTAGTTCCTGCCAAGGCAGCAGCTACTCTTCGTGGGGTTTATTATGGTTTCCCATTAGTTCCTGCCAAGGCAGCAGCTACTCTTCCTGGGGTTTATTATGGATCCCCGTTAGTTCCTGCCAAGGCAGCAGCTACTCTTCCTGGTGTTCATTATGGATCCCCATTAGTTCCTGCCAAGGCAGCAGCTACTCTTCCTGGGGTTTATTATGGATCCCCATTAGTTCCTGCCAAGGCAACAGCTACTCTTCCTGGGGTTTATTATGGATCCCCAATAGTTCCTGCCAGGGCAGCAGCTACTCTTCCTGGGGTTTATTATGGATCCCCATTAGTTCCTGTCAAGGCAACAGCTACTCTTCCTGGGGTTTATTATGGATCCCCATTAGTTCCTGTCAAGGCAGCAGCTACTCTTCCTGGGGTTTATTATGGATCCCCATTAGTTCCTGCCAAGGCAGCAGCTACTCTTCCTGGGGTTTATTATGGATCCCCATTAGTTCCTGCCAAGGCAGTAGCTACTCTTCCTGTGGTTTATTATGGATCCCCATTAGTTCCTGCCAAGGCAGCAGCTACTCTTCCTGGTGTTTATTATGGATCCCCATTAGTTCCTGCCGAGGCAGCAGCTACTCTTCCTGGGGTTTATTATGGATCCCCATTAGTTCCTGCCAAGGCAGCAGCTACTCTTCCTGGGGTTTATTATGGATCCCCATTAGTTCCTGCCGAGGCAGCAGCTACTCTTCCTGGGGTTTATTATGGATCCCCATTAGTTCCTGCCAAGGCAGCAGCTACTCTTCCTGGGGTTTATTATGGATCCCCATTAGTTCCTGCCAAGGCAGTAGCTAGTCTTCCTGGGGTTTATTATGGATCCCCATTAGTTCCTGCCAAGGCAGCAGCTACTCTTCCTGGGGTTTATTATGGGTCCCCATTAGTTCCTGTCAAGGCAGTAGCTACTCTTCCTGGGGTTTATTATGGATCCCCATAAGTTCCGGCCAAGGCAGCAGCTACTCTTCCTGGGGTTTATTATGGATCCCCATTAGTTCCTGTCAAGGCAGTAGCTACTCTTCCTGGGGTTTATTATGGATCCCCATTAGTTCCTGCCAAGGCAGCAGCTAGTCTTCCTGGGGTTTATTATGGATCCCCATTAGTTCCTGCCAAGGCAGCAGCTACTTTTCCTGGGGTTTATTAAGGATCACCATTAGTTCCTGCCAAGGCAGCAGCTACTCTTCCTGGGGTTTATTATGGATCCCCATTAGTTCCTGCCAAGGCAGCAGCTACTCTTCCTGGGGTTTATTATGGATCCCCATTAGTTCCTACCAAGGCAGCAGCTACCTATCCTGGGGTTTATTATGGATCCCCATTAGTTCCTGCCAAGGCAGCAGCTACTCTTCCTGGGGTTTATTATGGATCCCCATTAGTTCCTGTCAAGGCAGCAGCTACTCTTCCTGGAGTTTATTATGGATCCCCATTAGTTCCTGCCAAGGCAGCAGCTACTCTTCCTGGGGTTTATTATGGGTCCCCATTAGTTCCTGTCAAGGCAGTAGCTACTCTTCCTGGGGTTTATTATGGATCCCCATTAGTTCCTGCCAAGGCAGCAGCTACTCTTCCTGAGGTTTATTATGGATCCCCATTAGTTCCTGTCAAGGCAGTAGCTACTCTTCCTGGGGTTTATTATGGATCCCCATTAGTTCCTGCCAAGGCAGCAGCTACTCTTCCTGGGGTTTATTATGGATCCCCATTAGTTCCTGCAAAGGTAGCAGCTACTCTTCCTGGTGTTTATTATGGATGCCCATTAGTTCCTGCTAAGGCAGCAGCTACTCTTCCTGGGGTTTATTATGGATCCCCATTAGTTCCTGCCAAGGCAGCAGCTACTCTTCCTGGGGTTTATTATGGATCCCCATTAGTTCCTGCCAAGGCAGTAGCTACTCTTCCTGTGGTTTATTATGGATCCCCATTAGTTCCTGCCAAGGCAGCAGCTACTCTTCCTGGTGTTTATTATGGATCCCCATTAGTTCCTGCCGAGGCAGCAGCTACTCTTCCTGGGGTTTATTATGGATCCCCATTAGTTCCTGCCAAGGCAGCAGCTACTCTTCCTGGGGTTTATTATGGATCCCCATTAGTTCCTGCCGAGGCAGCAGCTACTCTTCCTGGGGTTTATTATGGATCCCCATTAGTTCCTGCCAAGGCAGCAGCTACTCTTCCTGGTGTTTATTATGGATCCCCATTAGTTCCTGCCAAGGCAGTAGCTAGTCTTCCTGGGGTTTATTATGGATCCCCATTAGTTCCTGCCAAGGCAGCAGCTACTCTTCCTGGGGTTTATTATGGGTCCCCATTAGTTCCTGTCAAGGCAGTAGCTACTCTTCCTGGGGTTTATTATGGATCCCCATTAGTTCCGGCCAAGGCAGCAGCTACTCTTCCTGGGGTTTATTATGGATCCCCATTAGTTCCTGTCAAGGCAGTAGCTACTCTTCCTGGGGTTTATTATGGATCCCCATTAGTTCCTGCCAAGGCAGCAGCTAGTCTTCCTGGGGTTTATTATGGATCCCCATTAGTTCCTGCCAAGGCAGCAGCTACTCTTCCTGGGGTTTATTAAGGATCACCATTAGTTCCTGCCAAGGCAGCAGCTACTCTTCCTGGGGTTTATTATGGATCCCCATTAGTTCCTGCCAAGGCAGCAGCTACTCTTCCTGGGGTTTATTATGGATCCCCATTAGTTCCTACCAAGGCAGCAGCTACTCTTCCTGGGGTTTATTATGGATCTCCATTAGTTCCTGCCAAGGCAGCAGCTACTCTTCCTGGGGTTTATTATGGATCCCCATTAGTTCCTGTCAAGGCAGCAGCTACTCTTCCTGGAGTTTATTATGGATCCCCATTAGTTCCTGCCAAGGCAGCAGCTACTCTTCCTGGGGTTTATTATGGGTCCCCATTAGTTCCTGTCAAGGCAGTAGCTACTCTTCCTGGGGTTTATTATGGATCCCCATTAGTTCCTGCCAAGGCAGCAGCTACTCTTCCTGGGGTTTATTATGGATCCCCATTAGTTCCTGTCAAGGCAGTAGCTACTCTTCCTGGGGTTTATTATGGATCCCCATTAGTTCCTGCCAAGGCAGCAGCTACTCTTCCTGGGGTTTATTATGGATCCCCATTAGTTCCTGCCAAGGTAGCAGCTACTCTTCCTGGTGTTTATTATGGATGCCCATTAGTTCCTGCTAAGGCAGCAGCTACTCTTCCTGGGGTTTATTATGAATCCCCATTAGTTCCTGCCAAGGCAGCAGCTACTCTTCCTGGGGTTTATTATGGATCCCTATTAGTTCCCGCCAAGGCAGCAGCTACTACTCCTGGGGTTTATTATGGATCCCCATTAGTTCCTGCCAAGGCAGCAGCTACTCTTCCTGGGGTTTATTATGAATCCCCATTAGTTCCTGCCAAGGCAGCAGCTACTCTTCCTGGGGTTTATTATGGATCCCTATTAGTTCCCGCCAAGGCAGCAGCTACTACTCCTGGGGTTTATTATGGATCCCCATTAGTTCCTGCCAAGGCAGCAGCTACTCTTCCTGGGGTTTATTATGGATCCCTATTAGTTCCCGCCAAGGCAGCAGCTACTACTCCTGGGGTTTATTATGGATCCCCATTAGTTCCTGCCAAGGCAGCAGCTACTCTTCCTGGGTTTTTTTTATGGATCCCCATTAGTTCCTGCCAAGGCAGCAGCTACTCTTCCTGGGGTTTATTATGAATCCCCATTAGTTCCTGCCAAGGCAGCAGCTAGTCTTCCTGGGGTTTATTATGGATCCCCATTAGTTCCTGCCAAGGCAGCAGCTACTCTTCCTGGGGTTTATTATGGAGTCCCATTAGTTCCTGCCAAGGCAGCAGCTACTCTTCCTGGGGTTTATTATGGATCCCCATTAGTTCCTGCCAAGGCAGCAGCTACTCTTCCTGGGGTTTATTTTGGACTCCCATTAGTTCCTGTCAAGGCAGCAGCTACTCTTCCTGGGGTTTATTATGGATCCCCATTAGTTCCTGCCAAGGCAGCAGCTACTCTTCCTGGGGTTTATTATGGATCCCCATTAGTTCCTGCCAAGACAGCAGCTACTCTTCCTGGGGTTTATTATGGATCCCCATAAGTTCCTGTCAAGGCAGCAGCTACTCTTCCTGGAGTTTATTATGGATCCCCATTAGTTCCTGCCAAGGCAGCAGCTACTCTTCCTGGGGTTTATTATGGGTGCCCATTAGCTCCTGCCAAGGCAGCAGCTACTCTTCCTGGGGTTTATTATGGATCCCCATTAGTTCCTACCAAGGCAGCAGCTACTCTTCCTGGGGTTTATTATGGATCCCCATTAGTTCCTGCCAAGACAGCAGCTACTCTTCCTGGGGTTTATTATGGATCCCCATTAGTTCCTGTCAAGGCAGCAGCTACTCTTCCTGGAGTTTATTATGGATCCCCATTAGTTCCTGTCAAGGCAGTAGCTACTCTTCCTGGGGTTTATTATGGATCCCCATTAGTTCCTGCCAAGGCAGCAGCTACTCTTCCTGGGGTTTATTATGGATCCCCATTAGTTCCTGTCAAGGCAGTAGCTACTCTTCCTGGGGTTTATTATGGATCCCCATTAGTTCCTGCCAAGGCAGCAGCTACTCTTCCTGGGGTTTATTATGGATCCCCATTAGTTCCTGCCAAGGTAGCAGCTACTCTTCCTGGTGTTTATTATGGATCCCCATTAGTTCCTGCTAAGGCAGCAGCTACTCTTCCTGGGGTTTATTATGAATCCCCATTAGTTCCTGCCAAGGCAGCAGCTACTCTTCCTGGGGTTTATTATGGATCCCTATTAGTTCCCGCCAAGGCAGCAGCTACTACTCCTGGGGTTTATTATGGATCCCCATTAGTTCCTGCCAAGGCAGCAGCTACTCTTCCTGGGGTTTATTATGGATCCCTATTAGTTCCCGCCAAGGCAGCAGCTACTACGCCTGGGGATTATTATGGATCCCCATTAGTTACTGCCAAGGCAGCAGCTACTCTTCCTGGTTTTTTTTTATGGATCCCCATTAGTTCCTGCCAAGGCAGCAGCTACTCTTCCTGGGGTTTATTATGAATCCCCATTAGTTCCTGCCAAGGCAGCAGCTACTCTCCCTGGGGTTTATTATGGATCCCCATTAGTTCCTGCCAAGGCAGCAGCTACTCTTCATGGGGTTTATTATGAATCCCCATTAGTTCCCGCCAAGGCAGCAGCTACTACTCCTGGGGTTTATTATGGATCCCCATTAGTTCCTGCCAAGGCAGCAGCTACTCTTCCTGGTTTTTTTTTTATGGATCCCCATTAGTTCCCGCCAAGGCAGCAGCTACTCTTCCTGGGGTTTATTATGAATCCCCATTAGTTCCTGCCAAGGCAGCAGCTACTCTCCCTGGGGTTTATTATGGATCCCCATTAGTTCCTGCCAAGGCAGCAGCTACTCTTCATGGGGTTTATTATGAATCCCCATTAGTTCCTGCCAAGGCAACAGCTACTCTTCCTGGGGTTTATTATGGATCCCCATTAGTTCCTGCCAAGGCAGCAGCTACTCTTCCTGGGGTTTATTATGGATCCCCATTAGTTCCTGCCAATGCAGCAGCTACCTATCCTGGGGTTTAATACGGATCCCCATTAGTTCCTGCCAAGGCAGCAGCTACTCTTCCTGGGGTTTATTATGGATCCCCATTAGTTCCTGCCAAGGCAGCAGCTAGTCTTCCTGGGGTTTATTATGGATCCCCATTAGTTCCTGCCAAGGCAGCAGCTACTCTTCCTGGGGTTTATTATGGAGTCCCATTAGTTCCTGCCAAGGCAGCAGCTACTCTTCCTGGGGTTTATTATGGATCCCCATTAGTTCCTGCCAAGGCAGCAGCTACTCTTCCTGGGGTTTATTATGGACTCCCATTAGTTCCTGTCAAGGCAGCAGCTACTCTTCCTGGGGTTTATTATGGATCCCCATTAGTTCCTGCCAAGGCAGCAGCTACTCTTCCTGGGGTTTATTGAGGATCACCATTAGTTCCTGTCAAGGCAGCAGCTACTCTTCCTGGGGTTTATTATGGATCCCCATTAGTTCCTGCCAAGGCAGCAGCTACTCTTCCTGGGGTTTATTATGGATCCCCATTAGTTCCTACCAAGTCAGCAGCTACTCTTCCTGGGGTTTATTATGGATCCCCATTAGTTCCTGCCAAGACAGCAGTTACTCTTCCTGGGGTTTATTATGGATCCCCATTAGTTCCTACCAAGGCAGCAGCTACTCTTCTTGGGGTTTATTATGAATCCCCATTAGTTCCTGCCAAGGCAGCAGCTACTCTTCCTGGGGTTTATTATGGATCCCCATTAGTTCCTGCCAAGGCAGCAGCTACCTATCCTGGGGCTTAATACGGATCCCCATTAGTTCCTGCCAAGGCAGCAGCTACTCTTCCTGGGGTTTATTATGGATCCCCATTAGTTCCTGCCAAGGCAGCAGCTACTCTTCCTGGGGTTTATTATGGATCCCCATTAGTTCCTGCCAAGGCAGCAGCTACCTATCCTGGGGTTTAATACGGATCCCCATTAGTTCCTGCCAAGGCAGCAGCTACTCTTCCTGGGGTTTATTATGGATCCCCATTAGTTCCTGCCAAGGCAGCAGCTAGTCTTCCTGGGGTTTATTATGGATCCCCATTAGTTCCTGCCAAGGCAGCAGCTACTCTTCCTGGGGTTTATTATGGAGTCCCATTAGTTCCTGCCAAGGCAGCAGCTACTCTTCCTGGGGTTTATTATGGATCCCCATTAGTTCCTGCCAAGGCAGCAGCTACTCTTCCTGGGGTTTATTTTGGACTCCCATTAGTTCCTGTCAAGGCAGCAGCTACTCTTCCTGGGGTTTATTATGGATCCCCATTAGTTCCTGCCAAGGCAGCAGCTACTCTTCCTGGGGTTTATTAAGGATCACCATTAGTTCCTGTCAAGGGAGCAGCTACTCTTCCTGGGGTTTATTATGGATCACCATTAGTTCCTGTCAAGGCAGCAGCTACTCTTCCTGGGGTTTATTATGGATCCCCATTAGTTCCTGCCAAGGCAGCAGCTACTCTTCCTGGGGTTTATTATGGATCCCCATTAGTTCCTACCAAGGCAGCAGCTACTCTTCCTGGGGTTTATTATGGATCCCCATTAGTTCCTGCCAAGACAGCAGTTACTCTTCCTGGGGTTTATTATGGATCCCCATTAGTTCCTACCAAGGCAGCAGCTACTCTTCCTGGGGTTTATTATGGATCCCCATTAGTTCCTGCCAAGACAGCAGTTACTCTTCCTGGGGTTTATTATGGATCCCCATTAGTTCCTACCAAGACAGCAGCTACTCTTCCTGGGGTTTATTATGGATCCCCATTAGTTCCTGTCAAGGCAGCAGCTACTCTTCCTGGGGTTTATTATGGATCCCCATTACTTCCTGTCAAGGCAGCAGCTACTCTTCCTGGGGTTTATTATGGATCTCCATTGGTTCCTGCCAAGACAGCAGTTACTCTTCCTGGGGTTTATTATGGGTCCCCATTAGTTCCTGCCAAGGCAGCAGCTACTCTTCCTGGGGTTTATTATGGATCCCCATTAGTTCCTACCAAGGCAGCAGCTACTCTTCCTGGGGTTTATTATGGATCCCCATTAGTTCCTGCCAAGACAGCAGTTACTCTAATATCTGGAACATGGCTGAGGGTTAGTACTGTTAGGAGAAAGCAGAGAGGATGGAACATGGCTGAGGGATAGTACTGTTAGGAGAAAGCAGAGAGGGTGGAACATGGCTGAGGGGTTAGTACTGTTAGGAGAAAGCAGGGAGGGTGGAACATGGCTGAGGGATAGTACTGTTAGGAGAAAGCAGAGAGGGTGGAACATGGCTGAGGGTTAGTAATGTTAGGAGAAAGCAGAGAGGGGTGGAACATGGCTGAGGGGTTAGTACTGTTAGGAGAAAGCAGAGAGGCAGAGAGGATGGAACATGGCTGAGGGTTAGTACTGTTAGGAGAAAGCAGAGAGGGGTGGAACATGGCTGAGGGGTTAGTACTGTTAGGAGAAAGCAAAGAGGGAGAGAGGGTGGAACATGGCTGAGGGTTAGTGCTGTTAGGAGAAAGCAAAGAGGGAGAGAGGTTGGAACATGGCTGAGGGGTTAGTACTGTTAGGAGAAAGCAAAGAGGGAGAGATGGTGGAACATGGCTGAGGGGTTAGTACTGTTAGGAGAAAGCAAAGAGGGAGAGATGGTGGAACATGGCTGAGGGGTTAGTACTGTTAGGAGAAAGCAGAGAGGGGTGGAACATGGCTGAGGGATAATACTGTTAGGAGAAAGCAGAGAGGGTGGAACATGGCTGAGGGGTTAGTACTGTTAGGAGAAAGCAGAGAGGGTTTAACATGGCTGAGGGGATAGTAATGTTAGGAGAAAGCAGAGAGGGTGGAACATGGCTGAGGGGATAGTACTGTTAGGAGAAAGCAGAGAGGGTGGAACATGGCTGAGGGGATAGTACTGTTAGGAGAAAGCAGAGAGGGTTTAACATGGCTGAGGGGATAGTACTGTTAGGAGAAAGCAGAGAGGGTGGAACATGGCTGAGGGGATAGTAATGTTAGGAGAAAGCAGAGAGGGTGGAACATGGCTGAGGGGATAGTACTGTTAGGAGAAAGTAGAGAGGGGTGGGACATGGCTGAGCATTAGTACTGTTAGGATAGGGATGGAGAAATGGCAGAGATAGTATGCTCTCTCTTTCCTAGTGTTAGTACTGGGAAAGCGCCAGTCAACACACAGACAAACACAGCCCACTGGCAGAACGAGATGAGGGACAGACAAAGCTTAGAGGCGGAGAGAGAGAGAGAGAGAGAGAGAGACAGAGAGGAGAGAGAGAGACAGAGAGGAGAGACAGAGATAGAGAGAGAGACAGAGAGACAGAGAGGAGAGAGAGAGACAGAGATAGAGAGACAGAGATAGAGAGACAGAGAGGAGACAGAGAGAGAGAGAGACAGAGAGGAGAGAGAGAGAGAGAGACAGAGAGGAGAGAGAGAGAGACAGAGAGGAGAGAGAGAGAGAGACACAGATAGAGAGAGAGACAGAGAGACAGAGGAGAGAGAGAGACAGAGATAGAGAGACAGAGAGGAGACAGAGAGAGACAGAGAGAAGAGAGAGAGAAAGAGAGCAGAGAGAGAGAGAGGAGAGAGAGACAGACAGACAGACAGACAGACAGACAGACAGACAGACAGAGATTGGAGGAGAGTCTCTAAATCCCCTTTTTCATCCAGTCTCATTCTGCGAAGGCGAAGATGAGCTTGTCTCTCAAACAATGAGTGGGAACGGGGCTTGAAAGAGTTAGAAACGGATCAGGGTTTAATTTCTGAATTAAAATGTCATTTTGTCCCGTGTGGGTGGCAGGCTGCTGGTTCAGTACAAGTGTATCCATTCACGATAATCTCTTGCCTATCTAGCCACAATGCCGCTATGGCCAAATCTTGGTGAGGACATGTGCAAAGCCAGGCTAAAGTGAAGAGCTGTTCCAAACACGTAACGTGGAACAGGGAGAGAGAAGAAGTACCATTATCCCAAAAGTAGGGCATAGAGCAAAACTATTGTAAATTGAGTAGGCCCCTAACAGGCTTACCTCACCAGTTCGACAAGAGGCTCTCCTGGATTGTCATTCGAGAGCCAGAATATCGTACTCTTACACTCCATTTTAAGTCCTAACCATGTGTATGTGACAATAACATTTTATTTTATTTTATTTTACAAAGACACTGGTGAAAAAGGTGTTTCCACCTATAGAGCATATGTTGCTATTTGGGATGCATTGTACCGTACATCACTGATGTGGTATTGGCTAACCACGATGAAGTCCTAACACACGTCTTGAAAGAATGGATGGGATTTACATTGGACAGGAAAGTCAAACCCTTGAGAACGTTCCCCAGTATAGAGGCCTGTCCTCCGTCCCCTTGAGAGCGTTCCCCAGTATAGAGGCCTGTCCTCCGTCCTCCGTCCCCTTGAGAGCGTTCCCCAGTATAGAGGCCTGTCCTCCATCCTCCGTCCCCTTGAGAGCGTTCCCCAGTATAGAGGCCTGTCCTCCATCTCATGTCCCCTTGAGAACGTTCCGCAGTATAGAGGCCTGTCCTCCATCTCATGTCCCCTTGAGAACGTTCCCCAGTATAGAGGCCTGTCCTCCATCTCCCGTCCCCTTGAGAGCGTTCCCCAGTATAGAGGCCTGTCCTCCATCTCCCGTCCCCTTGAGAGCGTTCCCCAGTATAGAGACCTGTCCTCCATCTCCCGTCCCCTTGAGAGCGTTCCCCAGTATAGAGACCTGTCCTCCATCTCCCGTCCCCTTGATAACGTTCCCCAGGATAGAGGCCTGTCCTCCATCTTCCGTCCCCTTGAGAGCGTTCCCCAGTATAGAGGCCTGTCCTCCATCTCCCGTCCCCTTGAGAGCGTTCCCCAGTATAGAGGCCTGTCCTCCGTCCTCCATCCCCTTGAGAGCGTTCCCCAGTATAGAGGCCTGTCCTCCATCCTCCGTCCCCTTGAGAGCGTTCCCCAGTATAGAGGCCTGTCCTCCATCTCATGTCCCCTTGAGAACGTTCCCCAGTATAGAGGCCTGTCCTCCATCTCATGTCCCCTTGAGAACGTTCCCCAGTATAGAGGCCTGTCCTCCATCTCCCGTCCCCTTGAGAGCGTTCCCCAGTATAGAGGCCTGTCCTCCATCTCCCGTCCCCTTGAGAGCGTTCCCCAGTATAGAGGCCTGTCCTCCATCTCCCGTCCCCTTGATAACGTTCCCCAGTATAGAGGCCTGTCCTCCATCTTCCGTCCCCTTGAGAGCGTTCCCCAGTATAGAGGCCTGTCCTCCATCTCATGTCCCCTTGAGAGCGTTCCCCAGTATAGAGGCCTGTCCTCCGTCCTCCGTCCCCTTGAGAGCGTTCCCCAGTATAGAGGCCTGTCCTCCATCTCCCGTCCCCTTGAGAGCGTTCCCCAGTATAGAGGCCTGTCCTCCATCTCCCGTCTCCTGGAGAGCGTTCCCCAGTATAGAGGCCTGTCCTCCATCTCCCTTCCCCTTGAGAACGTTCCCCAGTATAGAGGCCTGTCCTCCATCTCCCGTCTCCTGGAGAGCGTTCCCCAGTATAGAGGCCTGTCCTCCATCTCCCGTCCCCTTGAGAGCGTTCCCCAGTATAGAGGCCTGTCCTCCATATCCCGTCTCCTGGAGAGCGTTCCCCAGTATAGAGGCCTGTCCTCCATCTCCCGTCCCCTTGAGAGCGTTCCCCAGTATAGAGGCCTGTCCTCCATCTCCCGTCCCCTTGAGAGCGTTCCCCAGTATAGAGGCCTGTCCTCCATCTCCCGTCCCCTTGAGAGCGTTCCCCAGTATAGAGGCCTGACCTCCATCTCCCGTCCCCTTGAGAGCGTTCCCCAGTATAGAGGCCTGTCCTCCATCTCCCTTCCCCTTGAGAACGTTCCCCAGTATAGAGGCCTGTCCTCCATCTCCCGTCTCCTGGAGAGCGTTCCCCAGTATAGAGGCCTGTCCTCCATCTCCCTTCCCCTTGAGAACGTTCCCCAGTATAGAGGCCTGTCCTCCATCTCCCGTCCCCTGAAGAACGTTCCCCAGTATAGAGGCCTGTCCTCCATCTCCCGTCCCCTTGAGAGCGTTCCCCAGTATAGAGGCCTGTCCTCCATCTCCCGTCCCCTTGAGAGCGTTCCCCAGTATAGAGGCCTGTCCTCCATCTCCCGTCCCCTTGAGAGCGTTCCCCAGTATAGAGGCCTGTCCTCCATCTCCCGTCCCCTTGAGAGCGTTCCCCAGTATAGAGGCCTGTCCTCCATCTCCCTTCCCCTTGAGAACGTTCCCCAGTATAGAGGCCTGTCCTCCATTTTCCGTCCCCTTGAGAGCGTTCCCCAGTAAAGAGGCCTGTCCTCCATCTCCCGTCCCCTTGAGAGCGTTCCCCAGTATAGAGGCCTGTCCTCCATCTCCCGTCCCCTTGAGAACGTTCCCCAGTATAGAGGCCTGTCCTCCATCTCCCGTCCCCTGGAGAGCGTTCCCCAGTATAGAGGCCTGTCCTCCATCTCCCGTCCCTTTGAGAGCGTTCCCCAGTATAGAGGCCTGTCCTCCATCTCCCGTCCCCTTGAGAGCGTTCCCCAGTATAGAGGCCTGTCCTCCATCTCCCGTCCCCTGGAGAGCGTTCCCCAGTATAGAGGCCTGTCCTCCATCTTCCGTCCCCTTGAGAGCGTTCCCCAGTATAGAGACCTGTACTCCATCTCCCGTCCCCTGGAGAGCGTTCCCCAGTATAGAGACCTGTCCTCCATCTCCCGTCCCCTTGAGAGCGTTCCCCAGTATAGAGGCCTGTCCTCCATCTCCCGTTCCCTGGAGAACGTTCCCCAGTATAGAGGCCTGTCCTCCATCTCCCGTCCCCTTGAGAGCGTTCCCCAGTATAGAGGCCTGTCCTCCATCTCCCGTCCCCTTGAGAACGTTCCCCAGTATAGAGGCCTGTCCTCCATCTCCCGTCCCCTTGAGAGCGTTCCCCAGTATAGAGGCGTGTCCTCCATCTTCCGTCCCCTTGAGAACGTTCCCCAGTATAGAGGCCTGTCCTCCATCTTCCGTCCCCTTGAGAACGTTCCCCAGTATAGAGGCCTGTCCTCCATCTCCCGTCCCCTTGAGAGCGTTCCCCAGTATAGAGGCCTGTCCTCCATCTTCCGTCCCCTTGAGAGCGTTCCCCAGTATAGAGTCCTGTCCTCCATCTCCCGTCCCCTTGATAACGTTCCCCAGTATAGAAGCCTGTCCTCCATCTCCCGTCCCCTTGAGAGCGTTCCCCAGTATAGAGGCGTGTCCTCCATCTTCCGTCCCCTTGAGAACGTTCCCCAGTATAGAGGCCTGTCCTCCATCTTCCGTCCCCTTGAGAACGTTCCCCAGTATAGAGGCCTGTCCTCCATCTCCCGTCCCCTTGAGAGCGTTCCCCAGTATAGAGGCCTGTCCTCCATCTCCCGTCCCCTGGAGAACGTTCCCCAGTATAGAGGCCTGTCCTCCATCTCCCGTCCCCTTGAGAACGTTCCCCAGTATAGAGGCCTTTCTTCCATCTCCCGTCCCCTGGAGAGCGTTCCCCAGTATAGAGGCCTGTCCTCCATCTCCCGTCCCCTTGAGAGCGTTCCCCAGTATAGAGGCCTGTCCTCGATCTTCCGTCCCCTTGAGAGCGTTCCCCAGTATAGAGGCCTGTCCTCCATCTCCCGTCCCCTTGAGAACGTTCCCCAGTATAGAGGCCTGTCCTCCATCTCCCGTCCCCTTGAGAGCGTTCCCCAGTATAGAGACCTGTCCTCCATCTCCCGTCCCCTTGAGAGCGTTCCCCAGTATAGAGACCTGTCCTCCATCTCCCGTCCCCTTGAGAGCGTTCCCCAGTATAGAGGCCTGTCCTCCAACTCCCGTTCCCTGGAGAACGTTCCCCAGTATAGAGGCCTGTCCTCCATCTCCCGTCCCCTTGAGAGCGTTCCCCAGTATAGAGGCCTGTCCTCCATCTCCCGTCCCCTTGAGAACGTTCCCCAGTATAGAGGCCTGTCCTCCATCTCCCGTCCCCTTGAGAGCGTTCCCCAGTATAGAGGCGTGTCCTCCATCTTCCGTCCCCTTGAGAACGTTCCCCAGTATAGAGGCCTGTCCTCCATCTCCCGTCCCCTTGAGAACGTTCCCCAGTATAGAGGCCTGTCCTCCATCTCCCGTCCCCTTGAGAGCGTTCCCCAGTATAGAGGCCTGTCCTCCATCTTCCGTCCCCTTGAGAGCGTTCCCCAGTATAGAGTCCTGTCCTCCATCTCCCGTCCCCTTGATAACGTTCCCCAGTATAGAGGCCTGTCCTCCATCTCCCGTCCCCTTGAGAGCGTTCCCCAGTATAGAGGCGTGTCCTCCATCTTCCGTCCCCTTGAGAACGTTCCCCAGTATAGAGGCCTGTCCTCCATCTTCCGTCCCCTTGAGAACGTTCCCCAGTATAGAGGCCTGTCCTCCATCTCCCGTCCCCTTGAGAGCGTTCCCCAGTATAGAGGCCTGTCCTCCATCTCCCGTCCCCTGGAGAACGTTCCCCAGTATAGAGGCCTGTCCTCCATCTCCCGTCCCCTTGAGAGCGTTCCCCAGTATAGAGGCCTGTCCTCCATCTCCCGTCTCCTGGAGAGCGTTCCCCAGTATAGAGGCGTGTCCTCCATCTTCCGTCCCCTTGAGAACGTTCCCCAGTATAGAGGCCTGTCCTCCATCTCCCGTCCCCTTGAGAACGTTCCCCAGTATAGAGGCCTGTCCTCCATCTCCCGTCCCCTTGAGAGCGTTCCCCAGTATAGAGGCCTGTCCTCCATCTTCCGTCCCCTTGAGAGCGTTCCCCAGTATAGAGTCCTGTCCTCCATCTCCCGTCCCCTTGATAACGTTCCCCAGTATAGAGGCCTGTCCTCCATCTCCCGTCCCCTTGAGAGCGTTCCCCAGTATAGAGGCGTGTCCTCCATCTTCCGTCCCCTTGAGAACGTTCCCCAGTATAGAGGCCTGTCCTCCATCTTCCGTCCCCTTGAGAACGTTCCCCAGTATAGAGGCCTGTCCTCCATCTCCCGTCCCCTTGAGAGCGTTCCCCAGTATAGAGGCCTGTCCTCCATCTCCCGTCCCCTGGAGAACGTTCCCCAGTATAGAGGCCTGTCCTCCATCTCCCGTCCCCTTGAGAGCGTTCCCCAGTATAGAGGCCTGTCCTCCATCTCCCGTCTCCTGGAGAGCGTTCCCCAGTATAGAGGCCTGTCCTCCATCTCCCGTTCCCTGGAGAACGTTCCCCAGTATAGAGGCCTGTCCTCCATCTCCCGTCCCCTTGAGAGCGTTCCCCAGTATAGAGGCCTGTCCTCCATCTCCCGTCCCCTGGAGAACGTTCCCCAGTATAGAGGCCTGTCCTCCATCTCCCGTCCCCTTGAGAGCGTTCCCCAGTATAGAGGCCTGTCCTCCATCTCCCGTCTCCTGGAGAGCGTTCCCCAGTATAGAGGCCTGTCCTCCATCTCCCGTTCCCTGGAGAACGTTCCCCAGTATAGAGGCCTGTCCTCCATCTCCCGTCCCCTTGAGAGCGTTCCCCAGTATAGAGGCCTGTCCTCCATCTCCCGTCCCCTTGAGAACGTTCCCCAGTATAGAGGCATGTCCTCCATCTCCCGTCCCCTTGAGAGCGTTCCCCAGTATAGAGGCGTGTCCTCCATCTTCCGTCCCCTTGAGAACGTTCCCCAGTATAGAGGCCTGTCCTCCATCTTCCGTCCCCTTGAGAACGTTCCCCAGTATAGAGGCCTGTCCTCCATCTCCCGTCCCCTTGAGAGCGTTCCCCAGTATAGAGGCCTGTCCTCCATCTTCCGTCCCCTTGAGAGCGTTCCCCAGTATAGAGTCCTGTCCTCCATCTCCCGTCCCCTTGATAACGTTCCCCAGTATAGAGGCCTGTCCTCCATCTCCCGTCCCCTTGAGAACGTTCCCCAGTATAGAGGCGTGTCCTCCATCTTCCGTCCCCTTGAGAACGTTCCCCAGTATAGAGGCCTGTCCTCCATCTTCCGTCCCCTTGAGAACGTTCCCCAGTATAGAGGCCTGTCCTCCATCTCCCGTCCCCTTGAGAGCGTTCCCCAGTATAGAGGCCTGTCCTCCATCTCCCGTCCCCTGGAGAACGTTCCCCAGTATAGAGGCCTGTCCTCCATCTCCCGTCCCCTTGAGAGCGTTCCCCAGTATAGAGGCCTGTCCTCCATCTCCCGTCTCCTGGAGAGCGTTCCCCAGTATAGAGGCCTGTCCTCCATCTCCCTTCCCCTTGAGAACGTTCCCCAGTATAGAGGCCTGTCCTCCATCTCCCGTCTCCTGGAGAGCGTTCCCCAGTATAGAGGCCTGTCCTCCATCTCCCGTCCCCTTGAGAGCGTTCCCCAGTATAGAGGCCTGTCCTCCATCTCCCGTCTCCTGGAGAGCGTTCCCCAGTATAGAGGCCTGTCCTCCATCTCCCGTCCCCTTGAGAGCGTTCCCCAGTATAGAGGCCTGTCCTCCATCTCCCTTCCCCTTGAGAACGTTCCCCAGTATAGAGGCCTGTCCTCCATCTCCCGTCTCCTGGAGAGCGTTCCCCAGTATAGAGGCCTGTCCTCCATCTCCCTTCCCCTTGAGAACGTTCCCCAGTATAGAGGCCTGTCCTCCATCTCCCGTCCCCTGAAGAACGTTCCCCAGTATAGAGGCCTGTCCTCCATCTCCCGTCCCCTTGAGAGCGTTCCCCAGTATAGAGGCCTGTCCTCCATCTCCCGTCCCCTTGAGAGCGTTCCCCAGTATAGAGGCCTGTCCTCCATCTCCCGTCCCCTTGAGAGCGTTCCCCAGTATAGAGGCCTGTCCTCCATCTCCCGTCCCCTTGAGAGCGTTCCCCAGTATAGAGGCCTGTCCTCCATCTCCCTTCCCCTTGAGAACGTTCCCCAGTATAGAGGCCTGTCCTCCATTTTCCGTCCCCTTGAGAGCGTTCCCCAGTAAAGAGGCCTGTCCTCCATCTCCCGTCCCCTTGAGAGCGTTCCCCAGTATAGAGGCCTGTCCTCCATCTCCCGTCCCCTTGAGAACGTTCCCCAGTATAGAGGCCTGTCCTCCATCTCCCGTCCCCTGGAGAGCGTTCCCCAGTATAGAGGCCTGTCCTCCATCTCCCGTCCCTTTGAGAGCGTTCCCCAGTATAGAGGCCTGTCCTCCATCTCCCGTCCCCTTGAGAGCGTTCCCCAGTATAGAGGCCTGTCCTCCATCTCCCGTCCCCTGGAGAGCGTTACCCAGTATAGAGGCCTGTCCTCCATCTTCCGTCCCCTTGAGAGCGTTCCCCAGTATAGAGACCTGTCCTCCATCTCCCGTCCCCTGGAGAGCGTTCACCAGTATAGAGACCTGTCCTCCATCTCCCGTCCCCTTGAGAGCGTTCCCCAGTATAGAGGCCTGTCCTCCATCTCCCGTTCCCTGGAGAACGTTCCCCAGTATAGAGGCCTGTCCTCCATCTCCCGTCCCCTTGAGAGCGTTCCCCAGTATAGAGGCCTGTCCTCCATCTCCCGTCCCCTTGAGAACGTTCCCCAGTATAGAGGCCTGTCCTCCATCTCCCGTCCCCTTGAGCGCGTTCCCCAGTATAGAGGCCTGTCCTCCATCTCCCTTCCCCTTGAGAACGTTCCCCAGTATAGAGGCCTGTCCTCCATCTCCCGTCTCCTGGAGAGCGTTCCCCAGTATAGAGGCCTGTCCTCCATCTCCCTTCCCCTTGAGAACGTTCCCCAGTATAGAGGCCTGTCCTCCATCTCCCGTCCCCTGAAGAACGTTCCCCAGTATAGAGGCCTGTCCTCCATCTCCCGTCCCCTTGAGAGCGTTCCCCAGTATAGAGGCCTGTCCTCCATCTCCCGTCCCCTTGAGAGCGTTCCACAGTATAGAGGCCTGTCCTCCATCTCCCGTCCCTTTGAGAGCGTTCCCCAGTATAGAGGCCTGTCCTCCATCTCCCGTCCCCTTGAGAGCGTTCCCCAGTATAGAGGCCTGTCCTCCATCTCCCGTCCCCTGGAGAGCGTTACCCAGTATAGAGGCCTGTCCTCCATCTTCCGTCCCCTTGAGAGCGTTCCCCAGTATAGAGACCTGTCCTCCATCTCCCGTCCCCTGGAGAGCGTTCACCAGTATAGAGACCTGTCCTCCATCTCCCGTCCCCTTGAGAGCGTTCCCCAGTATAGAGGCCTGTCCTCCATCTCCCGTTCCCTGGAGAACGTTCCCCAGTATAGAGGCCTGTCCTCCATCTCCCGTCCCCTTGAGAGCGTTCCCCAGTATAGAGGCCTGTCCTCCATCTCCCGTCCCCTTGAGAACGTTCCCCAGTATAGAGGCCTGTCCTCCATCTCCCGTCCCCTTGAGCGCGTTCCCCAGTATAGAGGCCTGTCCTCCATCTCCCTTCCCCTTGAGAACGTTCCCCAGTATAGAGGCCTGTCCTCCATCTCCCGTCTCCTGGAGAGCGTTCCCCAGTATAGAGGCCTGTCCTCCATCTCCCTTCCCCTTGAGAACGTTCCCCAGTATAGAGGCCTGTCCTCCATCTCCCGTCCCCTGAAGAACGTTCCCCAGTATAGAGGCCTGTCCTCCATCTCCCGTCCCCTTGAGAGCGTTCCCCAGTATAGAGGCCTGTCCTCCATCTCCCGTCCCCTTGAGAGCGTTCCACAGTATAGAGGCCTGTCCTCCATCTCCCGTCCCCTTGAGAGCGTTCCCCAGTATAGAGGCCTGTCCTCCATCTCCCGTCCCCTTGAGAGCGTTCCCCAGTATAGAGGCCTGTCCTCCATCTCCCTTCCCCTTGAGAACGTTCCCCAGTATAGAGGCCTGTCCTCCATTTTCCGTCCCCTTGAGAGCGTTCCCCAGTAAAGAGGCCTGTCCTCCATCTCCCGTCCCCTTGAGAGCGTTCCCCAGTATAGAGGCCTGTCCTCCATCTCCCGTCCCCTTGAGAACGTTCCCCAGTATAGAGGCCTGTCCTCCATCTCCCGTCCCCTGGAGAGCGTTCCCCAGTATAGAGGCCTGTCCTCCATCTCCCGTCCCTTTGAGAGCGTTCCCCAGTATAGAGGCCTGTCCTCCATCTCCCGTCCCCTTGAGAGCGTTCCCCAGTATAGAGGCCTGTCCTCCATCTCCCGTCCCCTGGAGAGCGTTACCCAGTATAGAGGCCTGTCCTCCATCTTCCGTCCCCTTGAGAGCGTTCCCCAGTATAGAGACCTGTCCTCCATCTCCCGTCCCCTGGAGAGCGTTCACCAGTATAGAGACCTGTCCTCCATCTCCCGTCCCCTTGAGAGCGTTCCCCAGTATAGAGGCCTGTCCTCCATCTCCCGTTCCCTGGAGAACGTTCCCCAGTATAGAGGCCTGTCCTCCATCTCCCGTCCCCTTGAGAGCGTTCCCCAGTATAGAGGCCTGTCCTCCATCTCCCGTCCCCTTGAGAACGTTCCCCAGTATAGAGGCCTGTCCTCCATCTCCCGTCCCCTTGAGAGCGTTCCCCAGTATAGAGGCGTGTCCTCCATCTTCCGTCCCCTTGAGAACGTTCCCCAGTATAGAGGCCTGTCCTCCATCTTCCGTCCCCTTGAGAACGTTCCCCAGTATAGAGGCCTGTCCTCCATCTCCCGTCCCCTTGAGAGCGTTCCCCAGTATAGAGGCCTGTCCTCCATCTTCCGTCCCCTTGAGAGCGTTCCCCAGTATAGAGTCCTGTCCTCCATCTCCCGTCCCCTTGATAACGTTCCCCAGTATAGAGGCCTGTCCTCCATCTCCCGTCCCCTTGAGAGCGTTCCCCAGTATAGAGGCGTGTCCTCCATCTTCCGTCCCCTTGAGAACGTTCCCCAGTATAGAGGCCTGTCCTCCATCTTCCGTCCCCTTGAGAACGTTCCCCAGTATAGAGGCCTGTCCTCCATCTCCCGTCCCCTTGAGAGCGTTCCCCAGTATAGAGGCCTGTCCTCCATCTCCCGTCCCCTGGAGAACGTTCCCCAGTATAGAGGCCTGTCCTCCATCTCCCGTCCCCTTGAGAACGTTCCCCAGTATAGAGGCCTTTCTTCCATCTCCCGTCCCCTGGAGAGCGTTCCCCAGTATAGAGGCCTGTCCTCCATCTCCCGTCCCCTTGAGAGCGTTCCCCAGTATAGAGGCCTGTCCTCGATCTTCCGTCCCCTTGAGAGCGTTCCCCAGTATAGAGGCCTGTCCTCCATCTCCCGTCCCCTTGAGAACGTTCCCCAGTATAGAGGCCTGTCCCATATCTCCCGTCCCCTTGAGAGCGTTCCCCAGTATAGAGGCCTGTCCTCCATCTCCCGTCCCCTGGAGAACGTTCCCCAGTATAGAGGCCTGTCCTCCATCTCCCGTCCCCTTGAGAGCGTTCCCCAGTATAGAGACCTGTCCTCCATCTCCCGTCCCCTTGAGAGCGTTCCCCAGTATAGAGGCCTGTCCTCCATCTCCCGTTCCCTGGAGAACGTTCCCCAGTATAGAGGCCTGTCCTCCATCTCCCGTCCCCTTGAGAGCGTTCCCCAGTATAGAGGCCTGTCCTCCATCTCCCGTCCCCTTGAGAGCGTTCCCCAGTATAGAGGCCTGTCCTCCATCTCCCGTCCCCTGGAGAGCGTTCCCCAGTATAGAGGCCTGTCCTCCATCCTCCGTCCCCTTGAGAGCGTTCCCCAGTATAGAGGCCTGTCCTCCATCTCCCGTCCCCTTGAGAGCGATCCCCAGTATAGAGGCCTGTCCTCCATCCTCAATCCCCTTGAGAGCGTTCCCCAGTATAGAGGCCTGTCCTCCATCTCCCGTCCCCTTGAGAGCGTTCCCCAGTATAGAGGCCTGTCCTCCATCTCCCGTCCCCTTGAAAGCGTTCCCCAGTATAGAGGCCTGTCCTCCATCCTCCGTCCCCTTGAGAGCGTTCCCCAGTATAGAGGCCTGTCCTCCATCCTCCGTCCCCTTGAGAGCGTTCCCCAGTATAGAGGCCTGTCCTCCATCTCCCGTCCCCTTGAGAGCGTTCCACAGTATAGAGGCCTGTCCTCCATCTCCCGTCCCCTTGAGAGCGTTCCCCAGTATAGAGGCCTGTCCTCCATCTCCCGTCCCCTTGAGAGCGTTCCCCAGTATAGAGGCCTGTCCTCCATCCTCCGTCCCCTTGAGAGCGTTCCCCAGTATAGAGGCCTGTCCTCCATCTCCCGTCCCCTGGAGAACGTTCCCCAGTATAGAGGCCTGTCCTCCATCTCCCGTCCCCTTGAGAACGTTCCCCAGTATAGAGGCCTGTCCTCCATCTCCCGTCCCCTTGAGAACGTTCCTCAGTATAGAGGCCTGTCCTCCATCTCCCGTCCCCTTGAGAGCGTTCCCCAGTATAGAGGCCTGTTCTCCATCTCCCGTCACCTTGAGAGCGTTCCCCAGTATAGAGGCCTGTCCTCCATCTCCCGTCCCCTTGAGAGCGTTCCCCAGTATAGAGGCCTGTCCTCCATCTCCCGTCCCCTGGAGAGCGTTCCCCAGTATAGAGGCCTGTCCTCCATCTCCCGTCCCCTTGAGAGCGTTCCCCAGTATAGAGGCCTGTCCTCCATCTCCCGTCCCCTTGAGAGCGTTCCCCAGTATAGAGGCCTGTCCTCCATCTCCCGTACCCTTGAGAGCGTTCCCCAGTATAGAGGCCTGTCCTCCATCTCCCGTCCCCTTGAGAACGTTCCCCAGTATAGAGGCCTGTCCTCCATCTCCCGTCCCCTGGAGAGCGTTCCCCAGTATAGAGGCCTGTCCTCCATCTCCCGTCCCCTGGAGAGCGTTCCCCAGTATAGAGGCCTGTCCTCCATCTCCCGTCCCCTTGAGAGCGTTCCCCAGTATAGAGGCCTGTCCTCCATCTCCCGTCCCCTTGAGAGCGTTCCCCAGTATAGAGGCCTGTCCTCCATCTCCCGTCCCCTTGAGAGCGTTCCCCAGTATAGAGGCCTGTCCTCCATCTCCCGTCCCCTTGAGAGCGTTCCCAGTATAGAGGCCTGTCCTCCATCTGCCGTCCCCTTGAGAGCGTTCCCCAGTATAGAGGCCTGTCCTCCATCTCCCGTCCCCTTGAGAGCGTTCCCCAGTATAGAGGCCTGTCCTCCATCTCCCATCCACTTGAGAGCGTTCCCCAGTATAGAGGCCTGTCCTCCATCTCCCGTCCCCTGGAGAGCGTTCCCCAGTTTAGAGGCCTGTCCTCAATCTCCCGTCCCCTTGAGAGCGTTCCCCAGTATAGAGGCCTGTCCTCCATCTCCCGTCCCCTTGAGAGCGTTCCCCAGTATAGAGGCCTGTCCTCCATCTCCCATCCACTTGAGAGCGTTCCCCAGTATAGAGGCCTGTCCTCCATCTCCCGTCCCCTTGAGAGCGTTCCCCAGTATAGAGGCCTGTCCTCCATCTCCCATCCACTTGAGAGCGTTCCCCAGTATAGAGGCCTGTCCTCCATCTCCCGTCCCCTTGAGAGCGTTCCCCAGTATAGAGGCCTGTCCTCCATCTTCCGTCCCCTTGAGAGCGTTCCCCAGTATAGAGGCCTGTCCTCCATCTCCCGTCCCCTTGAGAGCGTTCCCCAGTATAGAGGCCTGTCCTCCATCTCCCGTCCCCTTGAGAGCGTTCCCCAGTATAGAGGCCTGTCCTCCATCTCCCGTCCCCTTGAGAGCGTTCCCCAGTATAGAGGCCTGTCCTCCATCTCCCGTCTCCTTGAGAGCGTTCCCCAGTATAGAGGCCTGTCCTCAATCTCCCGTCCCCTTGAGAGCGTTCCCCAGTATAGAGGCCTGTCCTCCATCTCCCGTCCCCTTGAGAGCGTTCCCCAGTATAGAGGCCTGTCCTCCATCCTCCGTCCCCTTGAGAGCGTTCCCCAGTATAGAGGCCTGTCCTCCATCCTCCGTCCCCTTGAGAGCGTTCCCCAGTATAGAGGCCTGTCCTCCATCTCCCGTCCCCTTGAGAGCGTTCCACAGTATAGAGGCCTGTCCTCCATCTCCCGTCCCCTTGAGAGCGTTCCCCAGTATAGAGGCCTGTCCTCCATCTCCCGTCCCCTTGAGAGCGTTCCCCAGTATAGAGGCCTGTCCTCCATCCTCCGTCCCCTTGAGAGCGTTCCCCAGTATAGAGGCCTGTCCTCCATCTCCCGTCCCCTGGAGAACGTTCCCCAGTATAGAGGCCTGTCCTCCATCTCCCGTCCCCTTGAGAACGTTCCCCAGTATAGAGGCCTGTCCTCCATCTCCCGTCCCCTTGAGAACGTTCCTCAGTATAGAGGCCTGTCCTCCATCTCCCGTCCCCTTGAGAGCGTTCCCCAGTATAGAGGCCTGTTCTCCATCTCCCGTCACCTTGAGAGCGTTCCCCAGTATAGAGGCCTGTCCTCCATCTCCCGTCCCCTTGAGAGCGTTCCCCAGTATAGAGGCCTGTCCTCCATCTCCCGTCCCCTGGAGAGCGTTCCCCAGTATAGAGGCCTGTCCTCCATCTCCCGTCCCCTTGAGAGCGTTCCCCAGTATAGAGGCCTGTCCTCCATCTCCCGTCCCCTTGAGAGCGTTCCCCAGTATAGAGGCCTGTCCTCCATCTCCCGTACCCTTGAGAGCGTTCCCCAGTATAGAGGCCTGTCCTCCATCTCCCGTCCCCTTGAGAGCGTTCCCCAGTATAGAGGCCTGTCCTCCATCTCCCGTCCCCTTGAGAACGTTCCCCAGTATAGAGGCCTGTCCTCCATCTCCCGTCCCCTTGAGAACGTTCCTCAGTATAGAGGCCTGTCCTCCATCTCCCGTCCCCTTGAGAGCATTCCCCAGTATAGAGGCCTGTTCTCCATCTCCCGTCACCTTGAGAGCATTCCCCAGTATAGAGGCCTGTCCTCCATCTCCCGTCCCCTTGAGAGCGTTCCCCAGTATAGAGGCCTGTCCTCCATCTCCCGTCCCCTGGAGAGCGTTCCCCAGTATAGAGGCCTGTCCTCCATCTCCCGTCCCCTTGAGAGCGTTCCCCAGTATAGAGGCCTGTCCTCCATCTCCCGTCCCCTTGAGAGCGTTCCCCAGTATAGAGGCCTGTCCTCCATCTCCCGTACCCTTGAGAGCGTTCCCCAGTATAGAGGCCTGTCCTCCATCTCCCGTCCCCTTGAGAACGTTCCCCAGTATAGAGGCCTGTCCTCCATCTCCCGTCCCCTGGAGAGCGTTCCCCAGTATAGAGGCCTGTCCTCCATCTCCCGTCCCCTGGAGAGCGTTCCCCAGTATAGAGGCCTGTCCTCCATCTCCCGTCCCCTTGAGAGCGTTCCCCAGTATAGAGGCCTGTCCTCCATCTCCCGTCCCCTTGAGAGCGTTCCCCAGTATAGAGGCCTGTCCTCCATCTCCCGTCCCCTTGAGAGCGTTCCCCAGTATAGAGGCCTGTCCTCCATCTCCCGTCCCCTTGAGAGCGTTCCCAGTATAGAGGCCTGTCCTCCATCTCCCGTCACCTTGAGAGCGTTCCCCAGTATAGAGGCCTGTCCTCCATCTCCCGTCCCCTTGAGAGCGTTCCCCAGTATAGAGGCCTGTCCTCCATCTCCCATCCACTTGAGAGCGTTCCCCAGTATAGAGGCCTGTCCTCCATCTCCCGTCCCCTGGAGAGCGTTCCCCAGTATAGAGGCCTGTCCTCAATCTCCCGTCCCCTTGAGAGCGTTCCCCAGTATAGAGGCCTGTCCTCCATCTCCCGTCCCCTTGAGAGCGTTCCCCAGTATAGAGGCCTGTCCTCCATCTCCCATCCACTTGAGAGCGTTCCCCAGTATAGAGGCCTGTCCTCCATCTCCCGTCCCCTTGAGAGCGTTCCCCAGTATAGAGGCATGTCCTCCATCTCCCATCAACTTGAGAGCGTTCCCCAGTATAGAGGCCTGTCCTCCATCTCCCGTCCCCTTGAGAGCGTTCCCCAGTATAGAGGCCTGTCCTCCATCTTCCGTCCCCTTGAGAGCGTTCCCCAGTATAGAGGCCTGTCCTCCATCTCCCGTCCCCTTGAGAGCGTTCCCCAGTATAGAGGCCTGTCCTCCATCTCCCGTCCCCTTGAGAGCGTTCCCCAGTATAGAGGCCTGTCCTCCATCTCCCGTCCCCTTGAGAGCGTTCCCCAGTATAGAGGCCTGTCCTCCATCTCCCGTCTCCTTGAGAGCGTTCCCCAGTATAGAGGCCTGTCCTCAATCTCCCGTCCCCTTGAGAGCGTTCCCCAGTATAGAGGCCTGTCCTCCATCTCCCGTCCCCTTGAGAGCGTTCCCCAGTATAGAGGCCTGTCCTCCATCCTCCGTCCCCTTGAGAGCGTTCCCCAGTATAGAGGCCTGTCCTCCATCCTCCGTCCCCTTGAGAGCGTTCCCCAGTATAGAGGCCTGTCCTCCATCTCCCGTCCCCTTGAGAGCGTTCCACAGTATAGAGGCCTGTCCTCCATCTCCCGTCCCCTTGAGAGCGTTCCCCAGTATAGAGGCCTGTCCTCCATCTCCCGTCCCCTTGAGAGCGTTCCCCAGTATAGAGGCCTGTCCTCCATCCTCCGTCCCCTTGAGAGCGTTCCCCAGTATAGAGGCCTGTCCTCCATCTCCCGTCCCCTGGAGAACGTTCCCCAGTATAGAGGCCTGTCCTCCATCTCCCGTCCCCTTGAGAACGTTCCCCAGTATAGAGGCCTGTCCTCCATCTCCCGTCCCCTTGAGAACGTTCCTCAGTATAGAGGCCTGTCCTCCATCTCCCGTCCCCTTGAGAGCGTTCCCCAGTATAGAGGCCTGTTCTCCATCTCCCGTCACCTTGAGAGCGTTCCCCAGTATAGAGGCCTGTCCTCCATCTCCCGTCCCCTTGAGAGCGTTCCCCAGTATAGAGGCCTGTCCTCCATCTCCCGTCCCCTGGAGAGCGTTCCCCAGTATAGAGGCCTGTCCTCCATCTCCCGTCCCCTTGAGAGCGTTCCCCAGTATAGAGGCCTGTCCTCCATCTCCCGTCCCCTTGAGAGCGTTCCCCAGTATAGAGGCCTGTCCTCCATCTCCCGTACCCTTGAGAGCGTTCCCCAGTATAGAGGCCTGTCCTCCATCTCCCGTCCCCTTGAGAACGTTCCCCAGTATAGAGGCCTGTCCTCCATCTCCCGTCCCCTGGAGAGCGTTCCCCAGTATAGAGGCCTGTCCTCCATCTCCCGTCCCCTTGAGAGCGTTCCCCAGTATAGAGGCCTGTCCTCCATCTCCCGTCCCCTTGAGAGCGTTCCCCAGTATAGAGGCCTGTCCTCCATCTCCCGTCCCCTTGAGAGCGTTCCCCAGTATAGAGGCCTGTCCTCCATCTCCCGTCCCCTTGAGAGCGTTCCCCAGTATAGAGGCCTGTCCTCCATCTCCCGTCCCCTTGAGAGCGTTCCCAGTATAGAGGCCTGTCCTCCATCTCCCGTCCCCTTGAGAGCGTTCCCCAGTATAGAGGCCTGTCCTCCATCTCCCGTCCCCTTGAGAGCGTTCCCCAGTATAGAGGCCTGTCCTCCATCTCCCATCCACTTGAGAGCGTTCCCAAGTATAGAGGCCTGTCCTCCATCTCCCGTCCCCTGGAGAGCGTTCCCCAGTATAGAGGCCTGTCCTCCATCTTCCGTCCCCTTGAGAGCGTTCCCCAGTATAGAGGCCTGTCCTCCATCTCCCGTCCCCTTGAGAGCGTTCCCCAGTATAGAGGCCTGTCCTCCATCTCCCGTCCCCTTGAGAGCGTTCCCCAGTATAGAGGCCTGTCCTCCATCTCCCGTCCCCTTGAGAGCGTTCCCCAGTATAGAGGCCTGTCCTCAATCTCCCGTCCCCTTGAGAGCGTTCCCCAGTATAGAGGCCTGTCCTCCATCTCCCGTCCCCTTGAGAGCGTTCCCCAGTATAGAGGCCTGTCCTCCATCTCCCATCCACTTGAGAGCGTTCCCCAGTATAGAGGCCTGTCCTCCATCTCCCGTCCCCTGGAGAGCGTTCCCCAGTATAGAGGCCTGTCCTCCATCTCCCGTCCCCTTGAGAGCGTTCCCCAGTATAGAGGCCTGTCCTCCATCTCCCGTCCCCTTGAGAGCGTTCCCCAGTATAGAGGCCTGTCCTCAATCTCCCGTCCCCTTGATAACGTTCCCCAGTATAGAGGCCTGTCCTCATCTCCCGTCCCCTTGAGAACGTTCCCCAGTATAGAGGCCTGTCCTCCATCTCCCGTCCCCTTGAGAGCGTTCCCCAGTATAGAGGCCTGTCCTCCATCTCCCGTCCCCTTGAGAGCGTTCCCCAGTATAGAGGCCTGTCCTCCATCTCCCGTCCCCTTGAGAGCGTTCCCCAGTATAGAGGCCTGTCCTCCATCTCCCGTCCCCTTGAGAGCGTTCCCCAGTATAGAGGCCTGTCCTCCATCTCCCGTCCCCTTGAGAGCGTTCCCCAGTATAGAGGCCTGTCCTCCATCTCCCGTCCCCTTGAGAGCGTTCCCCAGTATAGAGGCCTGTCCTCCATCTCCCGTCCCCTGGAGAGCGTTCCCCAGTATAGAGGCCTGTCCTCCATCTCCCGTCCCCTGGAGAGCGTTCCCCAGTATAGAGGCCTGTCCTCCATCTCCCGTCCCCTTGAGAGCGTTCCCCAGTATAGAGGCCTGTCCTCCATCTCCCGTCCCCTTGAGAGCGTTCCCCAGTATAGAGGCCTGTCCTCCATCTCCCGTCCCCTTGAGAGCGTTCCCCAGTATAGAGGCCTGTCCTCCATCTCCCGTCCCCTTGAGAGCGTTCCCCAGTATAGAGGCCTGTCCTCCATCTCCCGTCCACTTGAGAGCGTTCCCCAGTATAGAGGCCTGTCCTCCATCTCCCGTCCCCTGGAGAGCGTTCCCCAGTATAGAGGCCTGTCCTCAATCTCCCGTCCCCTTGAGAGCGTTCCCCAGTATAGAGGCCTGTCCTCCATCTCCCGTCCCCTTGAGAGCGTTCCCCAGTATAGAGGCCTGTCCTCCATCTCCCATCCACTTGAGAGCGTTCCCCAGTATAGAGGCCTGTCCTCCATCTCCCGTCCCCTTGAGAGCGTTCCCCAGTATAGAGGCCTGTCCTCCATCTCCCATCCACTTGAGAGCGTTCCCCAGTATAGAGGCCTGTCCTCCATCTCCCGTCCCCTTGAGAGCGTTCCCCAGTATAGAGGCCTGTCCTCCATCTTCCGTCCCCTTGAGAGCGTTCCCCAGTATAGAGGCCTGTCCTCCATCTCCCGTCCCCTTGAGAGCGTTCCCCAGTATAGAGGCCTGTCCTCCATCTCCCGTCCCCTTGAGAGCGTTCCCCAGTATAGAGGCCTGTCCTCCATCTCCCGTCCCCTTGAGAGCGTTCCCCAGTATAGAGGCCTGTCCTCAATCTCCCGTCCCCTTGAGAGCGTTCCCCAGTATAGAGGCCTGTCCTCCATCTCCCGTCCCCTTGAGAGCGTTCCCCAGTATAGAGGCCTGTCCTCCATCTCCCATCCACTTGAGAGCGTTCCCCAGTATAGAGGCCTGTCCTCCATCTCCCGTCCCCTGGAGAGCGTTCCCCAGTATAGAGGCCTGTCCTCCATCTCCCGTCCCCTTGAGAGCGTTCCCCAGTATAGAGGCCTGTCCTCCATCTCCCGTCCCCTTGAGAGCGTTCCCCAGTATAGAGGCCTGTCCTCAATCTCCCGTCCCCTTGATAACGTTCCCCAGTATAGAGGCCTGTCCTCATCTCCCGTCCCCTTGAGAACGTTCCCCAGTATAGAGGCCTGTCCTCCATCTCCCGTCCCCTTGAGAGCGTTCCCCAGTATAGAGGCCTGTCCTCCATCTCCCGTCCCCTTGAGAGCGTTCCCCAGTATAGAGGCCTGTCCTCCATCTCCCGTCCCCTTGAGAGCGTTCCCCAGTATAGAGGCCTGTCCTCCATCTCCCGTCCCCTTGAGAGCGTTCCCCAGTATAGAGGCCTGTCCTCCATCTCCCGTCCCCTTGAGAGCGTTCCCCAGTATAGAGGCCTGTCCTCCATCTTCTACCCAGTGTGGTTGTATGGTAAATGGATTAGAATGGGTAGTGTCTAGATATTCATTCTGGTTGTATGGTAAATGGATTAGAATGGGTAGTGTCTGTAGATATACATCCTGGTTGTATGGTAAATGGATTACAATGGGTAGTGTCTGTAGATATACATCCTGGTTGTATGGTAAATGGATTAGAATGGGTCGTGTCTGTAGATATACATCCTGGTTGTATGGTAAATGGATTAGAATGGGTAGTGTCTAGATATTCATCCTGGTTGTATGGTAAATGGATTAGAATGGGTAGTGTCTGTAGATATACATCCTGGTTGTATGGTAAATGGATTAGAATGGGTCGTGTCTGTAGATATACATCCTGGTTGTATGGTAAATGGATTAGAATGGGTCGTGTCTAGATATACATCCTGGTTGCATGGTAAATGGATTAGAATGGGTCGTGTCTGTCGATATAATTTATGATCGATTCACATATATGGCGCAGATCATATGTACAAATCTAGCCCCCAAAACGTTCAAGAACAAGCCATAAATATTCCCACTCTAAGCGGTCAAAGGTTTTCTCTGCGTCTAATGATAACACAGCACACGGATTATCCAGACAGGAAGCCTCGGCAACCACACGAAACAGGTGGTGCGTGTTATCGGCTTCCTGTTTGATCAGGATGTATGAGCTTGTTTAGAGATTCTTCCAGCCTTTCACAGATCTTCACAAGTCTTCATTTCTGCAAATTAGAGGAGAAATGTGTAATGTTTCCTCTTATGAAACCTTACACAGCTAATTATACCTTGGTTGAGTCCTCCACCGAGTGGTAATTTATTTATTTAAAAAAAACATTTTAAATTGTATCTAAACTGAAAGACGAAGTCAGAGTTTTGAAGTAAAGGATTATTAAACTTCCATCTCAGTGCTTTTGTCATTTGGGAAGATGTGAAACTGACAAAGAATGGGATTATGATCAGATAGAATGGCCTGTAATATCATAATAATATATATAATAATATTATATTATAATATACATACTAATATATATATATATAATATAATAATAATATCAGTAGATGTTAAAACACAGTAAATTCTCGAGAAAGTCTTAAATCTAGCAGAAAAGTATGTATAGTCCTTAGTTGTGGATTATGAAATCTCCAACAGTCATTACGATGAAGATCTTTAAGGACTTGTGTAAGTGCATTGGAAGCGTTCACTTGTGATGAGCTATGAGAAGGTCCAGATCGATCTATCCTAGAATCAATAATGGCATTCTTGTCAGTTCCAATAATAAGACTATAATTCGATAAATTGATCAGGCTTCTGGTTACAGAAGGGAGAAAATCTTTGACATGAGGTAGGAGCATAAATAAACAAAAATAAATAAATAAAAATGTCAATTTTTCAGGACCCTGTCTTTCAAAGATAATTCGTTAAAAATCCAAATGACTTCACAGATCTTCATTGTAAAGGGTTTAACCACTGTTTCCCATGCTTGTTCAATGAACCATAAACAATTAATGAACATGCACCTGTGGAACAGTCGTTAAGACACTAACAGCTTACAGACGGTAGGCAATTAAGGTCACAGTTATGAAAACTTAGGACACTAAAGAGGCCTTTTTACTGATTCTGAAAAACACCAAAAGGGGTGATGGTCGGATTCGTGTTTATCGTTGAAGGAATGAGCGTTACACCGAGGCCTGTACTCTGGAGCGGGATCGATTTGGAGGTGGAGGGTCCGTCATGGTTTGGGGCGGTGCGTCACAGCAGCATCGGACTGAGTTTGTTGTCATTGCAGGCAATCTCAACGCTGTGCGTTACAGGGAAGACATCCTCCTCCCTCATGTGGTACCCTTCCTGCAGGCTCATCCTGACATGACCCTCCAGCATGACAATGCCACCAGCCATACTGCTCGTTCTGTGCGTGATTTCCTGCAAGACACGATTGTCAGTGTTCTGCCATGGGCCGAAGAGCCTGGATCTCAATCTCATTGAGCACGTTTGGGACCTGTTGGATTGGAGGGTGAGGGCTAGGGCCATTCCCCCCCAGAAATATCCAGGTACTTGCAGGTGCCTTGGTGGAAGAGTGGTGTAACATCTCACAGCAAGAACTGACAAATCTGGTGCAGTCCATGAGGAGGAGATGCACTGCAGTACTTAATGCAGCTGGTGGCCACACCAGATACTGACTGTTACTTTTGATTTTGACCCCCCCCCTTTGTTCAGGGACACATTATTCCATTTCTGTTAGTCACATGTCTGTGGAACTTGTTCAGTTTGTCTCAGTTGTTGAATCTTGTTATGTTCATACAAATATTTACACATGCTAAGTTTACTGAAAATAAACGCAGTTGACAGTGAGAGGATGTTTCTTTTTTTTTGCTGAGTTTAGATACAAATGCTATTTTCCTTACATACAGAGTGTAACATATGTAAATACATCTGCCCTGTTTATCATTTACACTTTTTTCAATTGTAAGGGGTTGATTGCGTTTATATAAGCACCTCGTTAGATGTAGAACAGGAAACAGCTGCCGGTTTTTAGTATTTGTTTTTAAAGTCCCGAGAGCCTAGCCCTAAGAAGTTTTTAATAATATGTTCAAATTCCTCTTCTGTGAAGTAAGTGACGTGCTACATACGCCTAGCTTCCTGAAACTTATATTCACACTACTGGCAGGAAGAACATCCCCATATCCCCCTCTATTCACAAGTTTCTAAAACTGTTTGAATTATGTCTGTGAGTATAACAGAACTCATATGGCAGGCACACTTCCAAACAGGAAGTGGAAATTCTGAGGCTGGTTGATTTTCAACTCATCGCCTAGTCACATCCCAGTAAGATATGGATCTGTTCGCACTTCCTACGCCTTCCACTAGATGTCAACAGTCTGTAGAACGTTGAATGAAGCCTCTAGTGTGATGTGGGGCCGGGTGGCAGCTATTTGAGTCAGTGGTCTGGCAGAATGCCAGGTCCTGGTCATGCGCCTTACTCATGATATCGCCATGCATTCCATTACTTCTGTAGACAAAAAGGAATGATCCGGTTGGAACGTTATTGGATATATATGATAACATCCTGAAGATTGATTCTCTACTTAGTTTGACCAGTTTATTCGACCTGTAATATAACTTTTTTAAGTTTTCGTCCGAGTTCGCCTGGACCGGCGCCAGCGGTTGGACATGTGAACTAAACGTGCTAGCAAAAGTAGCTACTTGGACATAAATACTTGACATTATCGAACAAAACAACAATCTATTGTGGAACTATTCTTGGTAGTGCATTCTGATGAAGATCATCAAAGGTAAGGGAATATTTATGATGCAATTTTGTATTTCTGTTGACTCCAACATGGCGGAGAAATGTTTTTTATATCTGAGCGCCGTCTCAGATTATTGCATGGTGTGCTTTTTCCGTAAAGTTTTTTTGAAATCTGACACAGCGGTTGCATTAAGAACAGGTGTATCTTTAATTCTATGTAAAACATGTATCTTTCATCAAAGTTTATGATGAGTATTTATGTTTTTAGATGTGGCTCTCTGCAATTTCTCCGGATATTTTGGAGGCATTTCTGAACATGGCGCCAATGTAAACTAAGATTTTTGGATATAAATATGCACATTATCGAACAAAACATACATGAAATGTGTAACATGATGTCCTATGAGTGTCATCTGATGAAGATCATCAAAGGTTAGTGATTAATTTTATCTCTATTTCTGCTTTTTGTGACTCTTATCTTTGGCTGGGAAAATGGCTGTGTGTTTTTTGGACTTGGCGGTGATCTAATGTAATCATATGTTGTGTTCTCGCTGTAAAGCATTTTTTAAATCAGACACGATGGGTAGATTAACAAGATGTTTATCTTTCATTTGCTGTGTTGGACTTGTTAATGTGTGAAAGTTACATATTTCAAAGAAATATTTTTGAATTTCCCGCGCTGCTTTTTCAGCGGAATGTTGTGGGGTTCCGCTAGCGGAACGTGTGTCCTAGAAAGGTTAAATTGAAATAATAATAACTTGATAAAAAATAAGTAAAATGAAAGTGTAACAGTATAACTTTAACCTCTCTGGGATAGATGGGACGCTTGCGTCCCAACAGCCATGTCAAAATGTAGAGCGCCAAATTAAAAAAAATTATATAAAATTAAACTTGATTAAATCACACATATAAGATATCAAATTAAAGCTACACTCGTTGTGAATCCAGCCAACATGTCAGATTTCAAAATGGCTTTTCGGCGAAAGCATAAGATGCTATTATCTGATGATAGCCCAATGTAAACAAGAGAGTGTAGCCTATTTCAACCATGCTAGCGCTACTCAAAACGCTAATATAAAATATAAAACATGCATTACCTTTGACGAGATTCTTTTGTTGGCACTCCAATATGTCCCATAAACATCACAAATGGTCCTTTTGTTCGATTAATTCCATCCATATATATCCAAATTGTCCATTTATTTGGCGCCGTTGTACCAGGAAAAACAGCGTTCAATTTGAACAAAATCACGACACAATATCTAAAAAAAATTACCTCTAAACTTTGCCAAAACATTTCAAAGTACTTTTGTAATACAGCTTAAGGTATTTGTAAACGTTAATAATCGATCAAATTGAAGACAGGTCAATCTGTTTTCAATACAGGATATCAACAAACTCACGGAACATTTCACGTCTTGCCCAAATCTCAAACATAAACAAACGACGTCCCTCCACTTCCGGGTCAATATCTTGTTCACCTCACTAAGAAAAAACCTTAACCATTTTCCATACAATGGCGACATCCAGTGGAAGCAGTAGAAACTGCGCATTTACTGATTAGAATTCTGGTTTGCCCAAAACAATCCATTGAACATAGAGGAACTTAACAATAAAAAAGTTAGTCCTCAGGGTTTTGACTGCTATATAAGTTCTGTTATACTTACAGATATGATTCAAACAGTTTTAGAAACTTCAGAGTGTTTTCTATCCAAATCTACTAATTATATGCATATCTTATATTCTGGGGATGAGTAGCACGAAGTTGAAATTGCGCACGCTATTTTTCCCTAAGTGAAAATTCTGCACCCTATCATCAAGAAGTTAAACCGTCCCCTCGCCCCGACACGGGCGCGAACCAGGGACCCTCTGCACACATCAGCAACTGACACCCACGAAGCGTCGTTACCCATCGCTCCACAAAAGCCGCAAGCCCTTGCAGAGCAAGGGGCAACACTACTTAAGTCTCAGAGCAAGTGACGTAACTGATTGAAATGCTACTAGCGCGTACCCGCTAACTAGCTAGCCATTTCACATCCGTTACACTCACCCCCCTTTCAACCTCCTCCTTTTCCGCAGCAACCAGTGATCCGGGTCAACAGCATCAATGTAACAGTTTAACTTTAAACCGTCCCCTCGCCCCGACCCGGGCGCGAACCAGGGACCCTCTGCACACATCAACGACGGTCGCCCACGAAGCATCGTTACCCATCGCCCCACAAAGGCCACGGCCCTTGCAGAGCAAGGGGCAACACTACTTAAGTCTCAGAGCAAGTGACGTAACTGATTGAAATGCTACTAGCGCGTACCCGCTAACTAGCTAGCCATTTCACATCCGTTACACTAGCAGGTTATCCTTTTCTCTCAGCCGAGCTAACAGCCGGCAAATCTTCCCTAATCTGCTTGATGGTGGTGTATTTAGGGCAGACAAATCCCTGTCGGTTTTCCAGCTCCACCTTACCTTCATCTTGTGATTGTGTGGAAATTGTCTCACCCCTGAAGCGTTTGTGCCCAGCTGTGGATTAAAACACTGGTGGGCTAGCACTGCTAGGGTTAGCCTGCTCTGTTTTCATGATGGCAAGCAGCTAACAGCTACTTAATAGGAATCCAGAACACAAACTTGCGGTCCCAGGC
This sequence comes from Salvelinus fontinalis, assembly GCF_029448725.1. Classification (NCBI taxonomy): domain Eukaryota; kingdom Metazoa; phylum Chordata; class Actinopteri; order Salmoniformes; family Salmonidae; genus Salvelinus; species Salvelinus fontinalis. The sequence goes on along the minus strand of NC_074687.1, from coordinate 14,772,691 downwards.
CAAGGACTAGATAAAGTTTATTTTAACCTGGAGTTGTTCCTTATTCTAGGCTACTACTTTCACCACTTTTAGTCTTGAAACCTGTGGTTGTTAAGTACACTACTGTACTCCCTCTGTTTAGCACATGGCCTCACATGTGAATCCTTAAAGAGATGGGTGGGGCTAATGCCTAAGAGGGCGTGAACGATGCTGAATGGGTGTGGACAAAGTAGAGCTCTCCAGTAGGTAAATATTCAAGGGCCATTTTCTCAAAAGTGGGGTTTATCAACATTCAAAGCAGAATTACTTTCCCATTGTTCCTCCACTGTAGTGTATGATATATCATTTTTTAGCTCTGAGTCTCTACTTTTATCCAACGTAAAAAATTAAATGTCAAATTTTGCTACATAAGACCGAATCCTCCTTCATTTGTTATAGCCGTTCAAGTTCTCAGCGATGAAATGTGCCCCGCAGATTGATGAGTAGATGCCCAATTCGTCCGCCTCATTCTCACAAATGTATCCCAAGTTTTTCATTCACCGTGTGAAGCTGACCACATGGCGTTGTGGGATAGTTTTTCCAAAGTTAGAGCTGATTAGGAGAAAACCTCAAACCCAATTTATTGAACAACTTTACAAAACAATATATTTAAGAGTAATTTAGGAATGTTTTTTTAGGGTGCTAAGTTCCTGGCAGAAACAGATGCTACTCTGCCTTTAACTTGTGTTTTATTACAGTTTGAACGTGACGGCTGCACTTTGATTCAACACTGTTCATGTCCATATACCCATGATAATGTCCATATACCCATGATAATGTCCATATACCCATGATAATGTTAATATAGTCCATGATAATGTCCATGTATACCGTGATAATGTCCATGTTGCCCATGATAATGTTCATATACCCATGATAATGTCCATGTATCCCACGATAATGTTCATATATCACATGATAATGTTCATATATCCCATGATAATGTTCATATATCCCATGAGAATTAAGTTCAGTCTATAATGGTACCCTATATGGTTAAAAGTAGGGCACTAGAAAGGGAATAGGGGGTCATTTGAGGGTTTTAGGTAGGGCACCAGCTCCTGACTTCTTATAACTTTGTGGTTGTTAAAAGAGTGAGATTGACACGATTAAATTAGCAAAAAAATGTATATAGGTAATCAAATTGTACAACTGAAGATCAACACGGGAGGAAACGATTGACAGAGAGTGAGTAAAAAGACCAATTTTAATCGTGCTAGCTAGCCGAATTCAAATCTGTCAGCTAGCTTACCGTCTAGCTCTAACTGTTTACTGGTGGTAACCATAGCAACATGGCCACTGAGGCAGCGTTAGCAGCGTTAGCAGCGTTAGCAGCGTTAGCAGCGTTAGCAGCGTTAGCAGCGTTAGCAGCGTTAGCAGCGTTAGCAGCGTTAGCAGCGTTAGCAGCGTTAGCAGCGTTAGCAGCGTTAGCAGCGTTAGCAGCGTTAGCAGCGTTAGCAGCGTTAGCAGCGTTAGCAGCGTTAGCAGCGTTAGCAGCGTTAGCAGCGTTAGCAGCGTTAGCAGCAACAGAGACTGAGAGACTTTCCCCCCAATTTTTTTGAATACCCAGAAGAAATCAAATCAGAGAAGGGAAGAATCCATTTTAAAACACAGAATTCAGAGGGAGAACCTAGAAACTTTGTTTACCGACTGCTCACAAAACAGGACTGTTACAAACCTGTTATTTTACACAGACCACACTACTGCCTGGCATACAGCTGTAACCAGGCATTTCAGCTATACCACAAAGAAAGGCATCTGCAAGGGAAGGTCTATCCTCCCTGCTGCCTGCCTACAACCACCAGAGCCAAGACCATACTACCTCCAGCCTGCTGAGAGACGGGCTGGATCTGTTAGAGGTATGGGTTACTGAGCTGAAGGAGCAGTCTCCCAGCTACACCACCTCCAGACAGGCTGGATCTGTTAGAGGTATGGGTTACTGAGCTGAAGGAGGAGTCTCCCAGCTACACCACCTCCAGACTGCTGAGAGACGGGCTGGATCTGTTAGAGGTATGGGTTACTGAGCTGAAGGAGCAGTCCCCCCAGCTACACCACCTCCAGACAGGCTGGCTCTGTTAGAGGTATGGGTTACTGAGCTGAAGGAGCAGCCCCCCAGCTACACCACCTCCAGACTGCTGAGAGACAGGCTGGCTCTGTTAGAGGTATGGGTTACTGAGCTGAAGGAGCAGCCCCCCAGCTACACCACCTCCAGACTGCTGAGAGACAGGCTGGCTCTGTTAGAGGTATGGGTTACTGAGCTGAAGGAGCAGCCCCCCAGCTACACCACCTCCAGACTGCTGAGAGACAGGCTGGCTCTGTTAGAGGTATGGGTTACTGAGCTGAAGGAGCAGTCCCCCAGCTACACCACCTCCAGACTGCTGAGAGACAGGCTGGCTCTGTTAGAGGTATGGGTTACTGAGCTGAAGGAGCAGTCCCCCAGCGAACACCACCTCCAGACAGGCTGGCTCTGTTAGAGGTATGGGTTACTGAGCTGAAGGAGCAGTCCCCCAGCTACACCACCTCCAGACTGCTGAGAGACAGGCTGGCTCTGTTAGAGGTATGGGTTACTGAGCTGAAGGAGCAGTCCCCCAGCGAACACCACCTCCAGACAGGCTGGCTCTGTTAGAGGTATGGGTTACTGAGCTGAAGGAGCAGCCCCCCAGCTAAACCACCGATGCTTCTTGGGTGACTGTTGTTGATGTGTGCAGAGGGTCCCTGGTTCGCGCCCGGGTCGGGGCGAGAGGACAGACTAAAGTTATACAACTGAAAAAAATGTAACAGTGTAACTTTACGTCCGTCTCCCCGACACGGGCGCGAACCAGGGACCCTCTGCACACATCAACAACAGTCACCCACGAAGCATCGTTACCCATCGCTCCACAAAAGCCGCAACCTTTGCAGAGCAAGGGGAACCACTACTTCAAGGTCTCAGAGCAAGTGACGTCGCCGATTGAAAGGCCATTAGCGCGCACCACCGCTAACTAGTTAGCCATTTCACATCGGTTACATGTGTGCGTACGTGCATGTGTGTGTGTCGGTGTGAGTGTTCTGATGGAGATGGAGGTTTCCCTGGCTAAATTCCTCACATCACTGGTTCTGGGTCTAACGTTACCTACAGACCCATTACACTGAGCCCAGAGTGAAACAGTCCAGAAACCAAGCTCTCGGAGGAAAGCCTGTGTGAGTGTAGTGTGTGTGTGTGTGTGTGTGTGTGTGTGTGTGTTTAAACACCCTCACCTTTCAGAACCCTCTCTAGCTTCCTGTTGGAACACCTTTACCTTTCAGAACCCTCTCTAGCTTCCTGTTGGAACACCTTTACCTTTCAGAACCCTCTCTAACTTCCTGTTGGAACACCTTTACCTTTCAGAACCCTCTCTAACTTCCTGTTGGAACACCCTCACCTTTCAGAACCCTCTCCAACTTCCTGTTGGAACACCTTTACCTTTCAGAACCCTCTCTAGCTTCCTGTTGGAACACCTTTACCTTTCAGAACCCTCTCTAGCTTCCTGTTGGAACACCTTTACCTTTCAGAACCCTCTCTAACTTCCTGTTGGAACACCTTTACCTTTCAGAACCCTCTCTAGCTTCCTGTTGGAACACCTTTACCTTTCAGAACCCTCTCTAACTTCCTGTTGGAACACCTTTACCTTTCAGAACCCTCTCTAACTTCCTGTTGGAACACCTTTACCTTTCAGAACCCTCTCTAACTTCCTGTTGGAACACCCTCACCTTTCAGAACCCTCTCTAGCTTCCTGTTGGAACACCCTCACCTTTCAGAACCCTCTCTAACTTCCTGTTTAAACACCCTCACCTTTCAGAACCCTCTCCAACTTCCTGTTTAAACACCCTCAGTTTTCAGAACCCTCTCTAACTTCCTGTTTGAACACCCTCACCTTTCAGAACCCTCTCTAACTTCCTGTTTGAACACCCTCACCTTTCAGAACCCTCTCTAACTTCCTGTTTGAACACCCTCACCTTTCAGAACCCTCTCTAACTTCCTGTTTGAACACCCTCACCTTTCAGAACCCTCTCTAACTTCCTGTTGGAACACCTTTACCTTTCAGAACCCTCACTAACTTCCTGTTGGAACACCCTCACCTTTCAGAACCCTCACTAACTTCCTGTTGGAACAACCTCACCTTTCAGAACCCTCTCTAACTTCCTGTAGGAACACCCTCACCTTTCAGAACCCTCTCTAACTTCCTGTTGAAACACCCTCACCTTTCAGAACCCTCTCTAACTTCCTGTTGGAACACCCTCATCTTTCAGAACCCTCTCTAACTTCCTGTTGGAACACCCTCACCTTTCAGAACCCTCTCTAACTACCTGTTGGAACACCCTCACCGTTCAGAACCCTCTCTAACTTCCTGTTGGAACACTCTCTGTTGGAACACCTTCACCTTTCAGAACCCTCTCTAACTTCCTGTTGGAAAACCCTCACCTTTCAGAACCCTCGTTAAGCCTGAGAAATGTCACCCTCGTTAAGTTCACCCAGACGCTTTTCAGATCCTCACCAATTTGTAAATTCCCTTCTAGGTCTAAGAAGCTACTTGTTTTCTTAGCTGGTCATTGCCCAGGCTTTAAATGGAGAGAAAGTGGAGGAGTTTCTGAGAGTTTATCCATGTTTTTACCAACCAATATACAAAACAAATCTAGCTGTAATGCTAGCTGTACTCTGCCATGTTTAGCTCAGCCATACGTTTTCCTGTATGTGTAATGCTAGCTGTAATCTGCCATGTTTAGCTCAGCCATACGTTTTCCTATCTGTGTAATGCTAGCTGTAATCTGCCATGTTTAGCTCAGCCATACGTTTTCCTATCTGTGTAATGCTAGCTGTAGTCTGCCATGTTTAGCTCAGCCATACGTTTTCCTGTCTGTGTAATGCTAGCTGTACTCTGCCATGTTTAGCTCAGCCATACGTTTTCCTATCTATGTACTGCTAGCTGTACTCTGCCATGTTTAGCTCAGCCATATAGTATTACAGTATCTCTTTAACCAACTAATGAATATAGCAGACCGTCTAGTCACAACAGCCTCTCCCCTCCCTCTTTGACTCTCCCCCTTCACCTTTTCCCACACCAACTGCTTGCCCTTCTCTCTCCTCTCCCCGAGTTTCCATGGCTCAAAATTCTCCCACCTGCTAGAGTTACTCCCTGCTGTGTACCACCCACAAACCCCCCTCCTGAGCCACACAATCTGCACTCCCTCCCTAACCCACAAAGCACAGCTCCCAGCTTGACCCTCATACTGACTCACCATACACACAGTTTAGCCCCCCCCCCCCCCCCATAGATTGACCCTCACACTGACTTAGACCCCCGCCCCCCCATAGCCTGACCCTCACACTGACTCACCATACACACAGCTTAGCCCCCCCCATAGCTTGACCCTCACAATGACTCACCATACACACAGCTTATCCCCCCCCATAGCTTGACACTCACACTGACTCACCATACACACAGCTTAGCCCCCCCCATAGCCTGATCCTCACACTGACTCACCATACACACAGCTTAGCCCCCCCCATAGCCTGATCCTCACACTGACTCACCATACACACAACTTAGCCCCCCCCCCCCCCCCCCCCATAGCTTGACCCTCACACTGACTCACCATACACACAGCTTATCCCCCCCCCCCCATAGCTTGACCCTCACACTGACTCACCATACACACAGCTTAACCCTCCTCCATAGCCTGACCCTCACCATACACACAGCTTAACCCTCCTCCATAGCCTGACCCTCACCATACACACAACTTATCCCCCCCCCCCATAGCTTGACCCTCACACTGACTCACCATACACACAGCTTATCCCCCCCCCCATAGCTTGACCCTCACACTGACTCACCATACACACAGCTTAACCCTCCTCCATAGCCTGACCCTCACCATACACACAGCTTAACCCCCCCCCCCCCCCCCCCCCCCCCAAAGCCTGACCCTCAGAGCCCTAACCTACTGAGAGGGAAATATGAGGCTACCAGAGCCGGACACTCAGCCCTATCTAACAGAGATTGGTGAAACCTGCTGGTGGTCACACACACACGCATGCCGCGGCTCAGATGCTCTCATTTCCTGCTTCCTGTTCTCGTTTAACCACCAAGCGTATATTACACTTAGAGCCTGTAACGCACGACAAGGGAGACCGCTCCAACCTCCTGGAACATCACCCCCCTCTCTCTCTCTCTCTCTCTCTCTCTCTCTCTCTCTCTCTCTCGCTCTCGCGCTCTCTCTCTTGCTCTCTCTCTCTCTTGCCCTCTCTCTCTCTCTCTCTCTCTCTCTCTCTCTCTCTCTCGCTCTCGCGCTCTCTCTCTTGCTCTCTCTCTCTCTTGCCCTCTCTCTCTCTCTCTCTCTCTCTCTCTCTCTCTCTCTCTCTCTCTCTCTCTCTCTCTCTCTCTCTCTCTCTCTCTCTCTCTCTCTCTCTCTCTCTCTCTCCTGTTTGCTTTGCTGGGGTTCAGATGAGACCCAGTTATTCCTCCTAAACCAGTCAGGCTTCTAGCTGGGAAATGGGACGTGGCACTGTTTTACAGCCTGCCTGCCTCAGTCCCTGTCTTGGCTCACACACAGACCCTCCACAGGTGATGATTGGATAGGGCTGTAAAGTGCAGCGGCCCATGACCTGTCTGGACAAGCTGGTTCCCCTCTGAGCAACGGCCCATAACCCCTCCACACCACACACACACCACGCCACAGGCCCATCACCCCTCAGCTCCACAAAGGACTCATTATCACTGTGTCCGAGACACTCCACTGGGCAGCCAGGAATATCACTCTCCCCTGTCTCACCCCCCTTAACTCCCTCGTCTCCCCCGTTTCTCTGTCTCCCATTTCCCGCCACCACTGTCAGGTGCTGGTAGAGGCCAAGGGTCATTTGGCGGGTGATGAACCACATCTATCCCCACCCCAGAGAGTAGAGGCGGGGAGTAAACATCATGGGAGCGTCCTACAGCTAAGGCGAGACGACGCGACAACCAATGGGAGAACTCTGAAGGTTCACGCTAGGGTCATAGCCCCCCCCCCCCCCCAAAAAAAAGTATCCCAGTGGTCAATATTATTTTTTTTTAAGTAGAGTCACCGCCTGGCCTCGAATTACGCAGCGCTGTAATTGGTATCCACGGCCAAACAACTCTTACCAATGAACAAGGGAATGTTTCGGCGGGAAACTACCTTGAGATTAAAAGAAGAAGAAAAACATATGCTTTAAAACATATACATGCAGGTGGGTGAGTCCAACCTATTTTAGTGACATTATTTCATGTGATTTAGTACACTTTTAATTCACAAAGTGTGCAAAAAAATATATTTTTCAAGTTTTCATGTCACCTATCAAGTGAAATTGCCTTTATTGCAAGTTCTAAAACCCATTAATCAATGCAGTAATCAATATCGATGTAATAAGATAATGAGGTAGAACAAAAACACGAGAAATACAATAAGAAGAACATGAGAAGTAAGAAGCTCCATACAGGGTCAGGTTAATACCACACTATATACAGGGTCAGTTAATACCATACTATATACAGGGTCAGTTAATACCATACTATATACAGGGTCAGTTAATACCATACTATATACAGGGTCAGTTAATACCATACTATATACAGGGTCAGTTAATACCATACTATGGTATTAACTGACCCTGTATATAGTATGGTATTAACTGACCCTGTATATACTATGGTATTAACTGACCCTGTATATAGTATGGTATTAACTGACCCTGTATATAGTATGGTATTAACTGACCCTGTATATAGTGTGGTATTAACCTGACCCTGTATATAGTATGGTATTAACTGACCCTGTATATAGTGTGGTATTAACCTGACCCTGTATATACTATGGTATTAACTGACCCTGTATATAGTATGGTATTAACTGACCCTGTATATACTATGGTATTAACTGACCCTGTATATAGTATGGTATTAACTGACCCTGTATATAGTATGGTATTAACTGACCCTGTATATAGTGTGGTATTAACCTGACCCTGTATATAGTATGGTATTAACTGACCCTGTATATAGTATGGTATTAACTGACCCTGTATATAGTATGGTATTAACTGACCCTGTATATAGTATGGTATTAACTGACCCTGTATATAGTATGGTATTAACTGACCCTGTATATAGTATGGTATTAACTGACCCTGTATATAGTGTGGTATTAACTGACCCTGTATATAGTATGGTATTAACTGACCCTGTATATAGTATGGTATTAACTGACCCTGTATATAGTATGGTATTAACTGACCCTGTATATAGTATGGTATTAACTGACCCTGTATATAGTATGGTATTAACTGACCCTGTCTTTATGAGGTCCCACAGTTGACGGTTCATGTCAGGAAAATAAACAAGCTATGAAGTTGAAGGAATTGTCCGTAGAGCTCCGAGACAGGATTGTGTCGAGGCACAGGTCCTGGGAAGGGTACCAAAACATGTCTGAAACATTAAAGGTCCCCAAGAACACAGTGGCCTCCATCATTCTTAAATGGAAGAAGTTTGGAACCACCAAGACTCTTCCTGGAGTTGGCTGCTGGTCAAACTTAGCAATCTGGGGAGAAGGGCCTAGGACAGGGAGGGGAACCAAGAACCCGATGGTCACTCTGACAGAGCTCCAGAGTTCTTCTGTAGATATGGGAGAACCTTCCAGAAGGACAACCATCTCTGCAGCACTACCAATCAGGCCTTTATGGTAGAGTGACCAGACGGAAGCCACTCCTCAGTAAAAGGTGGGAGTGGATCTGAAGGTATGGCCATTGTAGACAGTCAGTTGGAGGCTAGGTAGGTAGGAGTATATGTGTTCATATTTCTCAGACAGAGAGTGTAAGGATCTACACTGGTAGACGAGAAGCAGGTACAAGGGAGTGAACATTTAATGAACAACAGACATGAAACCGAACGGGAACAGAGTCTAGATAGGGGGAAAAATAACGACGTCAATGCTGACACAGGGAACAAACTGAGGAGCCGACAGATATAGAGGGAGTCATCAACAAGATAATGGAGTCCAGGTGAGTCCAATATTGCGCAGCTGCGTGTAATGATGGTAACAGGTGTGCGTAATTAAGGGCAGCTTGGCGCCCTCGAGCGTCAGAGGTCGGAGTGCGGGAGCACGCGTGACAGCGCCCCCCCCCCCCCCCTTCCTCTAGGGGCGCCACCCGGTGTCACGCCACCTGGGCAAGCCTAACGGGCCGGCCGAGGCATGGGTGCTGGACAAGCTGGCTGAGGCG
>NC_074687.1:14685920-14758420 GCF_029448725.1 Salvelinus fontinalis | reverse complement strand
ACAGAGAGAGTAGCACCTACCTGTCAACCATAGGGCTTCTACAGAGAGAGTAGCACCTACCTGTCAACCATAGGGCTTCTACAGAGAGAGTAGCACCTACCTGTCAACCATAGGGCTTCTACAGAGAGAGTAGCACCTACCTGTCAACCATAGGGCTTCTACAGAGAGAGTAGCACCTACCTGTCAACCATAGGGCTTCTACAGAGAGAGTAGCACCTACCTGTCAACCATAGGGCTTCTACAGAGAGAGTAGCACCTACCTGTCAACCATAGGGCTTCTACAGAGAGAGTAGCAAGTCTTTCTTATGGAAAACGTCTTTACTTTCACTGTTATAACACACAGTCGGGTTCTTTCCTTATGAACACACTCTGAGTCTTTAATGCCAGTGTAAGAGTGGAGGGTAAATGTACTATACAGTATAATATTATATATGCCAAAGCGACTTACAGTAATACATTCATTTTCCATCTGTGCGTCCCCAGGAGGAATCGAACCCAATGCCCTGCTGTTGCAAGCACCACCCTCTTCTTACTGAGCTGCAGTAGTCAGTCTATTGCCAACAGAGAAAGACACAAGTAATTCCATCAGAGCTACTTTGCCTGCAGGCGGATAATTGTTACTTGTGTACTTTTGATTAGACACAGACGCACCAAGCACTCTCTTACTCACCCTGACCCACACACCTGGACACACTTCTTCAACCTACACCCACACACACGCACGCACACACACACACACACACACACACACACACACACACACACACACACACACACACACACACACGGACACACACACGGACACACACACTTCAACACCACCATCGCCATGGAAACTTGGATCAATGATCCCCCGACTAATACAGTGGCATCAAAGCTCTCCATTCTATTCAACCGCCACCGGGCCTCCTCTGGTTGGCTCGCCTCGTCGCCACGGTGATGGTTCAGCCGTCCGTCCACTGTCACATCAAAGAGCCCTTTATTCTTCTGATGGAGGTATTATGCTACGCTCCCTAAGAGGAGGACGGAAATAAAGGTTTAAATGGAATTATATTGGGATCTCAGTCTAGGAGGGAGAGGGGACGGGGTCTGTTTGCACTTGTAACGGTGGGGAGGGCCGTGTGTTGTTTCCCCGGCAGCTGTCATGGTAGGGTCAGGTATGAGGACCATGGTAGGGTCAGGTATGAGGATCATGGTGGGGTCAGGTATGAGGACCAGGTATGAGGACCATGGTAGGGTCAGGTATGAGGACCATGGTAGGGTCAGGTATGAGGACCATGGTAGGGTCAGGTATGATCATGGTAGGGTCAGGTATGAGGATCATGGTAGGGTCAGGTATGAGGATCATGGTAGGGTCAGGTATGAGGACCAGGTATGAGGACCAGGTATGAGGACCAGGTATGAGGACCATGGTAGGGTCAGGTATGAGGACCATGGTAGGGTCAGGTATGAGGATCATGGTAGGGTCAGGTATGAGGACCAGGTATGAGGACCAGGGTAGGGTCAGGTATGAGGACCAGGTATAAGGACCATGGTAGGGTCAGGTATGAGGACCATGGTAGGGTCAGGTATGAGGACCAGGTATGAGGACCAGGTATGAGGACCATGGTAGGGTCAGGTATGAGGACCAGGTATGAGGACCAGGTATGAGGACCATGGTAGGGTCAGGTATGAGGATCATGGTAGGGTCAGGTATGAGGACCATGGTAGGGTCAGGTATGAGGATCATGGTAGGACCAGGTATGAGGATCATGGTAGGGTCAGGTATGAGGACCATGGTGGGGTCAGGTATGAGGACCATGTAGGGTCAGGTATGAGGACCATGTATGAGGACCATGGTAGGGTCAGGTATGAGGACCAGGTATAAGGACCATGGTAGGGTCAGGTATGAGGATCATGGTAGGGTCAGGTATGAGGACCAGGTATGAGGACCAGGTATGAGGACCATGGTAGGGTCAGGTATGAGGATCATGGTAGGGTCAGGTATGAGGATCATGGTAGGAACAGGTATGAGGATCATGGTAGGGTCAGGTATGAGGACCAGGTATGAGGACCAGGTATGAGGACCATGGTAGGGTCAGGTATGAGGACCATGGTAGGGTCAGGTATGAGGACCAGGTATGAGGACCAGGTATGAGGACCATGGTAGGGTTAGGTATGAGGACCAGGTATGAGGACCATGGTAGGGTCAGGTATGAGGACCAGGTATAAGGACCATGGTAGGGTCAGGTATGAGGACCATGGTAGGGTCAGGTATGAGGATCATGGTAGGACCAGGTATTAGGATCATGGTAGGGTCAGGTATGAGGACCATGGTAGGGTCAGGTATGAGGATCATGGTGGGGTCAGGTATGAGGACCAGGTATGAGGACCAGGTATGAGGACCATGGTAGGGTCAGGTATGAGGACCATGGTAGGGTCAGGTATGAGGACCATGGTAGGGTCAGGTATGAGGATCATGGTAGGGTCAGGTATGAGGACCAGGTATGAGGACCATGGTAGGGTCAGGTATGAGGACCATGGTAGGGTCAGGTATGAGGACCATGGTAGGGTCAGGTATGAGGACCAGGTATGAGGACCAGGTATGAGGACCATGGTAGGGTCAGGTATGAGGACCAGGTATGAGGACCAGGTATGAGGACCATGGTAGGGTCAGGTATGAGGACCAGGTATAAGGACCATGGTAGGGTCAGGTATGAGGACCATGGTAGGGTCAGGTATGAGGACCATGGTAGGGTCAGGTATGAGGATCATGGTGGGGTCAGGTATGAGGACCAGGTATGAGGACCAGGTATGAGGACCATGGTAGGGTCAGGTATGAGGACCATGGTAGGGTCAGGTATGAGGACCATGGTAGGGTCAGGTATGAGGACCATGGTAGGGTCAGGTATGAGGATCATGGTGGGGTCAGGTATGAGGACCAGGTATGAGGACCAGGTATGAGGACCATGGTAGGGTCAGGTATGAGGACCAGGTATGAGGACCATGGTAGAGTCCGGTATGAGGACCATGGTAGGGTCAAGTATGAGGACCAGGTATGAGGATCATGGTAGGGTCAGGTATGAGTACCATGGTAGGGTCAGGTATGAGGACCAGGTATGAGGACCATGGTAGGGTCAGGTATGAGGACCATGGAACGGGCAGGTATGAGGACCAGGTATGAGGACCATGGTAGGGTCAGGTATGAGGACCATGGAACGGTCAGGTATGAGGACCAGGTATGAGGACCATGGTAGGGTCAGGTATGAGGACCATGGTGGGGTCAGGTATGAGGACCATGGTGGGGTCAGGTATGATCATGGTAGGGTCAGGTATGAGGATCATGGTAGGGTCAGGTATGAGGACCATGGTAGGGTCAGGTATGAGGATCATGGTAGGGTCAGGTATGAGGACCATGGTAGGGTAAGGTATGAGGACCATGGTAGGGTCAGGTATGAGGATCATGGTAGGGTCAGGTATGATCATGGTAGGGTCAGGTATGAGGATCATGGTAGGGTCAGGTATGAGGACCATGGTGGGGTCAGGTATGATCATGGTAGGGTCAGGTATGAGGACCATGGTAGGGTCAGGTATGAGGACCATGGTGGGACCAGGTATGAGGACCATGGTAGGGTCAGGTATGAGGACCATGGTGGGGCCAGGTATGAGGACCATGGTAGGGTCAGGTATGAGGACCATGGTAGGGTCAGGTATGAGGACCAGGTATGAGGACCATGGTAGGGTCAGGTATGAGGACCAGGTATGAGGACCATGGTAGGGTCAGGTATGAGGACCATGGTAGGGTCAGGTATGAGGACCAGGTATGAGGACCATGGTAGGGTCAGGTATGAGGACCAGGTATGAGGACCATGGTAGGGTCAGGTATGAGGACCAGGTATGAGGACCATGGTAGGGTCAGGTATGAGGACCAGGTATGAGGACCATGGTAGGGTCATGTATGAGGACCAGGTATGAATACTATGGTAGGGTCAGGTATGAGGACCAGGTATGAGGACCATGGTAGGGTCAGGTATGAGGACCATGGTGGGGCCAGGTATGAGGACCATGGTAGGGTGAGGTATGAATACCATGGTAGGGTCAGGTATGAGGACCATGGTAGGGTCAGGTATGAGGATCATGGTAGGGTGAGGTATGAATACCATGGTAGGGTCAGGTATGAGGACCATGGTGGGGCCAGGTATGAGGACCATGGTAGGGTGAGGTATGAATACCATGGTAGGGTCAGGTATGAGGACCATGGTAGGGTCAGGTATGAGGATCATGGTAGGGTGAGGTATGAATACCATGGTAGGGTCAGGTATGAGGACCATGGTAGGGTCAGGTATGAGGACCATGGTAGGGTCAGGTATGAGGATCATGGTAGGGTCAGGTATGAGGACCATGGTAGGGTCAGGTATGAGGACCATGGTAGGGTCAGGTATGAGGACCATGGTAGGGTCAGGTATGAGGACCATGGTAGGGTCAGGTATGAGGACCATGGTAGGTTCAGGTATGAGGACCAGGTATGAGGACCATGTAGGGTCAGGTATGAGGACCATGGAACGGTCAGGTATGAGGACCAGGTATGAATACCATGGTAGGGTCAGGTATGAGGACCATGGTAGGGTCAGGTATGAGGACCATGTAGGGTGAGGTATGAATATCAATGAACGGACAGGACCCAGGACAGCTCAGACAGGCCCAGGACAGCTCAGACAGGCCCAGGACAGCTCAGACAGGCCCAGGACAGCTCAGACTGGCCCATGACAGCTCAGACAGACCCAGGACAGCTCAGACAGGCCCAGGACAGCTCAGACAGACCCAGGACAGCTCAGACAGACCCAGGACAGCTCAGACAGGCCCAGGACAGCTCAGACAGGCCCAGGACAGCTCAGACAGGCCCAGGACAGCTCAGACAGACCCAGGACAGCTCAGACAGACCCAGGACAGCTCAGACAGACCCAGGACAGCTCAGACAGGCCCAGGACAGCTCAGACAGGCCCAGGACAGCTCAGACAGACCCAGGACAGCTCAGACAGACCCAGGACAGCTCAGACAGACCCAGGACAGCTCAGACAGACCCAGGGCCCAGGACAGCTCAGACAGAGAGACAGATAAACCAATCAACACATGAGATTAGTATTCATGTTCTCAGCGTGAAGGATCAAAATTCAGCTGTTGTGGGAAATTGTGTAATTTCTGTTATTTTAAAACAGAGAATTAATCAGTTTGACGATATTTCCCACCAAAATGAAGACTTGTAGGTGATGTTAGCCTATAGTGTTTGAGTCAGAACGGAGCTGTTTGAGAAAACAGACAGGAAATCAAACCAAAATACAGACACAAACTAATTCTGATATGTTACGAGTAGCTTTATGTTTCGTCCTGTATAACTCTGATGATAGAGCGAACTGTGGAATAATCAGAAATGTGGAGTTGGGACTCTGCTCTTCAATAGGTGATGATATAAAAACCAAATAGTTATAACGTTTATTTTTTACAATCTCTTGAAAACGGTACTCTGTTGTAAATGGCTTTAGCGGAGATGGGGGGGGGGTCTCCTTGCCTCCCCCAGAAGGCAAATGGAACGTTCTGGACCGTATTGTGATATTTTATTGATAACGACCTATATAGCTCGCGACAGACTCTCTCTGTTGCGAGCGAGCGAGAAATCAAAACTGAGACCCGCTCAGCACACACACACACACACACACACACACACACACACACACACACACACACACACACACACACACACACACACACACACACACACACACACACACACACACACACACACACACACACACACACACACAGTGACCTTACAATGTTAATCTGTGTGGGAGCATCATCCAGGGCTGTTCCATGTGCAGACTCTTTCAAGCGGAGGAAATGGGATTTTCTCCAAACGGACTCCATCTCATTCACTCATTCCTCCTAGCCTGGTTAACCTGGGGGCTGCAGCTCAAAATGGAGCCCTATTTTCTACATAGTGCACTACGTTTGACCAGAGCCTTGTGGGTCCGGGTCCAAAGTAGTGCACTACATAGGGAATAAGGTCTCATTTGAGACATCTTAGTGGGTTATCTGTGTGGCGGAGGGAGTCTAAAGGGCAAAACAATTACCCTCAGACAGACAGACAGACAGACAGACAGACCCTGTACTAGCTTTAGGAGGTACAGACAGACAGACAGACAGACAGACAGACAGACAGACAGACAGACCCTGTACTAGCTATAGGAGGTACAGACAGACAGACAGACAGACAGACAGACAGACAGACAGACAGACAGACAGACAGACCTGTACTAGCTATAGGAGGTACAGACAGACAGACAGACCCTGTACTAGCTATAGGAGGGACAGACAGACAGACAGACAGACCCTGTACTAGCTATAGGAGGTACAGACAGACAGACAGACAGACCCTGTACTAGCTATAGGAGGTACAGACAGACAGACAGACAGACAGACAGACAGACAGACAGACAGACAGACCTGTACTAGCTATAGGAGGTACAGACAGACAGACACACAGACCCTGTACTAGCTATAGGAGGTACAGACAGACAGACAGACAGACAGACAGACAGACAGACAGACAGACAGCACGTGGAATTATTATTTCGTTTTCAGCAATGTATTTTAATTATATCCGTGGAAGTTTTTTGTTCTTCAACGTTTGAATCCTAAGCAACCTAGCTACACATTGTGCAAAGTACAATAAACCAACCTAGCTACACATTGTTCAAAGTACAATAAACCAACCTAGCTACAGTAGTAGGTCAAAGCTGTGTGCTGTAAAACCTTGGTAGAGCATGGGTGGAGTAGGCATTGTGGTGCTGGAAAACCTTGGTATAGCATGGGTGCAGTAGGCATTGTGATGCTGTAAAACCTTGGTAGAGCATGGGTGGAGTAGGCATTGTGATGCTGTAAAACCTTGATTAGAGCATGGGTGCAGTAGGCATTGTGGTGCTGTAAAACCTTGGTAGAGCATGGGTGCAGTAGGCATTGTGATGCTGTAAAACCTTGGTAGAGCATGGGTGGAGTAGGCATTGTGATGCTGTAAAACCTTGGTAGAGCATGGGTGGAGTAGGCATTGTGGTGCTGTAAAACCTTGGTAGAGCATGGGTGCAGTAGGCATTGTGGTGCTGGAAAACCTTGGTAGAGCATGGGTGGAGTAGGCATTGTGGTGCTGTAAAACCTTGGTAGAGCATGGGTGCAGTAGGCATTGTGATGCTGTAAAACCTTGGTAGAGCATGGGTGCAGCAGGCATTGTGGTGCTGTAAAACCTTGGTAGAGCATGGGTGCAGTAGGCATTGTGATGCTGTAAAACCTTGGTAGAGCATGGGTGCAGTAGGCATTGTGATGCTGTAAAACCTTGGTAGAGCATGGGTGCAGTAGGCAATGTGATGCTGTAAAACCTTGGTAGAGCATGGGTGCAGTAGGCATTGTGATGCTGTAAAACCTTGGTAGAGCATGGGTGCAGTAGGCATTGTGATGCTGTAAAACCTTGGTAGAGCATGGGTGCAGTAGGCATTGTGATGCTGTAAAACCTTGGTAGAGCATGGGTGCAGTAGGCATTGTGATGCTGTAAAACCTTGGTAGAGCATGGGTGGAGTAGGCATTGTGGTGCTGTAAAACCTTGGTAGAGCATGGGTGGAGTAGGCATTGTGGTGCTGGAAAACCTTGGTAGAGCATGGGTGCAGTAGGCATTGTGGTGCTGTAAAACTTTGGTAGAGCATGGGTGGAGTAGGCATTGTGGTGCTGTAAAACCTTGGTAGAGCATGGGTGCAGTAGGCATTGTGATGCTGTAAAACCTTGGTATAGCATGGGTGCAGTAGGCATTGTGATGCTTTAAAACCTTGGTAGATCATGGGTGAGATAGGCATTGTGATGCTGTAAAACCTTGGTAGAGCATGGGTGGAGTAGGCATTGTGGTGCTGTAAAACCTTGGTAGAGCATGGGTGCAGTAGGCATTGTGATGCTGTAAAACCTTGGTAGAGCATGGGTGAGGTAGGCATTGTGATGCTGTAAAACCTTGGTAGAGCATGGGTGCAGTAGGCATTGTGGTGCTGGAAAACCTTGGTAGAGCATGGGTGGAGTAGGCATTGTGGTGCTGTAAAACCTTGGTAGAGCATGGGTGCAGTAGGCATTGTGATGCTGTAAAACCTTGGTAGAGCGTGGGTGCAGTAGGCAATGTGATGCTGTAAAACCTTGGTAGAGCATGGGTGCAGTAGGCATTGTGATGCTGTAAAACCTTGGTAGAGCATGGGTGCAGTAGGCATTGTGATGCTGTACAACCTTGGTAGAGCATGGGTGCAGTAGGCATTGTGATGCTGTAAAACCTTGGTAGAGCATGGGTGCAGTAGGCATTGTGATGCTGTAAAACCTTGGTAGAGTATGGGTGGAGTAGGCATTGTGGTGCTGTAAAACCTTGGTAGAGCATGGGTGGAGTAGGCATTGTGGTGCTGGAAAACCTTGGTAGAGCATGGGTGGAGTAGGCATTGTGGTGCTGGAAAACCTTGGTAGAGCATGGGTGGAGTAGGCATTGTGGTGCTGTAAAACCTTGGTAGAGCATGGGTGCAGTAGGCATTGTGGTGCTGTAAAACTTTGGTAGAGCATGGGTGGAGTAGGCATTGTGGTGCTGTAAAACCTTGGTAGAGCATGGATGCAGTAGGCATTGTGATGCTGTAAAACCTTGGTATAGCATGGGTGCAGTAGGCATTGTGATGCTGTAAAACCTTGGTAGAGCATGGGTGCAGTAGGCATTGTGATGCTGGAAAACCTTTGTAGAGCATGGGTGGAGTAGGCATTGTGGTGCTGTAAAACCTTGGTAGAGCATGGGTGCAGTAGGCATTGTGATGCTGTAAAACCTTGGTAGAGCGTGGGTGCAGTAGGCAATGTGATGCTGTAAAACCTTGGTAGAGCATGGGTGCAGTAGGCATTGTGATGCTGTAAAACCTTGGTAGAGCATGGGTGCAGTAGGCATTGTGATGCTGTAAAACCTTGGTAGAGCATGGGTGGAGTAGGCATTGTGATGCTGTAAAACCTTGGTATAGCATGGGTGCAGTAGGCATTGTGATGCTTTAAAACCTTGGTAGAGCATGGGTGAGGTAGGCATTGTGATGCTGTAAAACCTTGGTAGAGCATGGGTGCAGTAGGCAATGTGATGCTGTAAAACCTTGGTAGAGCATGGGTGGAGTAGGCATTGTGGTGCTGGAAAACCTTGGTAGAGCATGGGTGGAATAGACATTGTGGTGCTGTAAAACCTTGGTAGAGCATGGGTGCAGTAGGCATTGTGATGCTGTAAAACCTTGGTAGAGCATGGGTGGAGTAGGCATTGTGGTGCTGGAAAACCTTGGTAGAGCATGGGTGGAATAGACATTGTGGTGCTGTAAAACCTTGGTAGAGCATGGGTGAAGTAGGCATTGTGGTGCTGGAAAACCTTGGTAGAGCATGGGTGCAGTAGGCATTGTGATGCTGTAAAACCTTGGTAGAGCATGGGTGGAGTAGGCATTGTGGTGCTGGAAAACCTTGGTAGAGCATGGGTGGAATAGACATTGTGGTGCTGTAAAACCTTGGTAGAGCATGGGTGAAGTAGGCATTGTGATGCTGTAAAACCTTGGTAGAGCATGGGTGGAGTAGGCATTGTGATGCTGTAAAACCTTGGTAGAGCATGGGTGCAGTAGGCATTGTGGTGCTGGAAAACCTTGGTATAGCATGGGTGCAGTAGGCATTGTGATGCTGTAAAACCTTGGTAGAGCATGGGTGGAGTAGGCATTGTGGTGCTGTAAAACCTTGGTAGAGCATGGGTGGAGTAGGCATTGTGGTGCTGGAAAACCTTGGTAGAGCATGGGTGGAGTAGGCATTGTGGTGCTGGAAAACCTTGGTAGAGCATGGGTGGAGTAGGCATTGTGGTGCTGGAAAACCTTGGTAGAGCATGGGTGGAGTAGGCATTGTGGTGCTGTAAAACCTTGGTAGAGCATGGGTGCAGTAGGCATTGTGATGCTGTAAAACCTTGGTAGAGCATGGGTGCAGCAGGCATTGTGGTGCTGTAAAACCTTGGTAGAGCATGGGTGGAGTAGACATTGTGATGCTGTAAAACCTTGGTATAGCATGGGTGCAGTAGGCATTGTGATGCTTTAAAACCTTGGTAGAGCATGGGTGGAGTAGGCATTGTGGTGCTGTAAAACCTTGGTAGAGCATGGGTGCAGTAGGCATTGTGGTGCTGTAAAACCTTGGTATAGCATGGGTGCAGTAGGCATTGTGATGCTTTAAAACCTTGGTAGAGCATGGGTGCAGTAGGCATTGTGATGCTGTAAAACCTTGGTATAGCATGGGTGCAGTAGGCATTGTGATGCTGTAAAACCTTGGTAGAGCATGGGTGGAGTAGGCATTGTGATGCTGTAAAACCTTGGTAGAGCATGGGTGCAGTAGGGATGCATGGGTGCAGTAGGCACTAGCTACCCAGTTAATCAAAACAAAACCACATTAATTGGCTAGCTACCTTTCTTTGCCCAATAACAAAAGCCCTGCCCTCCCCTGTGCCCAATAAAACCCACAAAACCCTCCTCGTAGCAAAAAAAAAGAAGTTATTTTGGACCACACCCCACAACCCAAGTAAATTTCGAACGATTACTTACTGGCTACTAGCTACTGGGATATTTAAGATGGATTTGAGCTGCGGACCAAGGATGTCACGCTGCCAGCCACAACGTAAGGTAAGTTAAGGATGTCACGCTGCCAGCCACAACGTAAGGTAAGTTAAGGATGTCACGCTGCCAGCCACAACGTAAGGTAACACAAGGATGTCATGCAAAACTCAAAAGTAGAATTATTTTTAGTCACCCTGCTCCTCAGATTCTCTTCCACATCTCCTGGAGGGAATAGGGCCTTATTTTCTACACGTCACTGTGTGTCTGGCAAGTCGGGAGAGGTGGGGGGGGGGGGTGTTGTTCAACCATGGGGGCTGTTTGCACTTCAAAATGAGGGAGGTGTTCAACAATGGAAGAGTTACTGAATTTACCTTAGAAAAAGCAGAGAGCCATTCACACAGACCCGATACTTGTATTTTGGTTATAGGGTGAACATGCAGGAATCATGACTTGGTCTTTAAGTGGGTTTTTACTTCTCCGTGTTTTTTACCCTCCTTTCAGACATAAGAAAAAACTGGTATAAAAATACAAGCGCTGTAAATGTGTGTGATTTTGGCCTGTGTACGAAAGGGATAATCCAGTCAGTAATAAACAGGAAATACAGTCATTAATAAACAGGAAATACAGTCATTAATAAACAGGAAATACAGTCATTAATAAACAGGAAATACAGTCATTAATAAACAGGAAATACAGTCATTAATAAACAGGAAATACAGTCATTAATAAACAGGAAATACAGTCATTAATAAACAGGAAATACAGTCATTAATAAACAGGAAATACAGTCATTAATAAATAGGAAATACAGTCATTAATAAACAGGAAATACAGTCATTAATAAATAGGAAATACAGTCATTAATAAACAGGTAATACAGTCATTAATAAACAGGAAATACAGTCATTAATAAACAGGAAATACAGTCATTAATAAACAGGAAATACAGTCATTAATAAACAGGAAATACAGTCATTAATAAATAGGAAATACAGTCATTAATAAACAGGAAATACAGTCATTAATAAATAGGAAATACAGTCATTAATAAACAGGAAATACAGTCATTAATAAACAGGAACTTCTGCTCTCTCTGTTCCGTTTTCGTCTCAGTAGTCGGGGATAATTAGTGACCTCGTCATACAGTATGGTGTTCCCTCGTTACAGGTCAGCCACTTAAGTTTTTAGTTTACATTTCAAAATGGTGTGCATTATGCAAATCAGTTCTCCGTACAATGCCATCAGAAAGGTATTGAGACGTAATACAGAGACTGTATGAAGAGACAGTTGAGTTATATACAGTAAATCACAACAAAGAACCCATTAGTGAGTCTTGTAAAAATAGCTAGAGAGGGTTACAGTGGTGTGACGAATGAACAAGACATGTTTCGTATCAAAGGCTGTTCACATCACAAGAAGAAGAAAAACAAGGCAACGTAGAGAGAACACGATGATTAAATATCTTTAAATGACATCTCTGTTACAGTATGATATAGCCTACCTTATCAGAGAACTAATTAATGCACAAATATCTACAGTGACACACATTTCATATGCTGGCCTCAAACACCACATCTTCTTAACCTGTATCCTGCCTTTCAAAGTTTTCTTACTTCATAAAATCTATTTCCTGTTCTGTTTTTTGTGTATTTCCTTTTTTTGTCAAGTTTCATCTCATTCTGACTCAGGTGTCACTTGGCAGTCACCTGCCCCCTTCTGGTCCAGAGGTGGTCACCCTTGGCAGTCACCTGCCCCCTTCTGGTCCAGAGGTGGTCTCCCTTGGCAGTCACCTGCCCCCTTCTGGTCCAGAGGTGGTCTCCCTTGGCAGTCACCCGCCCCCTTCTGGTCCAGAGGTGGTCTCCCTTGGCAGTCACCCGCCCCCTTCTGGTCCAGAGGTGGTCACCCTTGGCAGTCACCTGCCCCCTTCTGGTCCAGAGGTGGTCACCCTTGGCAGTCACCTGCCCCCTTCTGGTCCAGAGGTGGTCACCCTTGGCAGTCACCTGCCCCCTTCTGGTCCAGAGGTGGTCTCCCTTGGCAGACGTCTATCTCTTATGGTCCAGAGGTGACTAGCTCTACACAGATACAGATAAATAACAGGGTAATAGCTGCACACAGACACTGCTACAGATCTTTAATTGTTTCTTTAGAGTCTAAGAAGTTGGGGGAGGGAGGGAGGGGGAGGGGTGGAATTGTTTTAAGATTGGGTTACTA
The DNA here is from genome assembly GCF_029448725.1 of Salvelinus fontinalis. Classification (NCBI taxonomy): domain Eukaryota; kingdom Metazoa; phylum Chordata; class Actinopteri; order Salmoniformes; family Salmonidae; genus Salvelinus; species Salvelinus fontinalis. The sequence continues at coordinate 14,745,569 of NC_074687.1, read as the reverse complement.
TGGGTTACTATGGGTCATGTAGATTTTTGATTTTGAATTTTAGGACCCCTTTAGATATCCCCCCAAAAATATATATAAAAACATTTGTTGATAAAATGACTACTAAAGCCCATAGAAAGGCATTGAATAACACATTCATAAATGGCATCTCAATTGGGTTGAGGTCGGGGAGGCCAGGTCGGGGAGGCCAGGTCGGGGAGGCCAGGTCGGGGAGGCCAGGTCGGGGAGGCCAGGTGGTGAGGCCAGGTCGGGGAGGCCAGGTCGGGGAGGCCAGGTGGTGAGGCCAGGTCGGGGAGGCCAGGTCGTGGAGGCCAGGTCGGGGAGGCCAGGTGGTGAGGCCAGGTCGGGGAGGCCAGGTCGGGGAGGCCAGGTCGTGGAGGCCAGGTGGTGAGGCCAGGTCGGGGAGGCCAGGTGGTGAGGCCAGGTCGGGGAGGCCAGGTCGGGGAGGCCAGGTGGGGAGGCCAGGTGGTGAGGCCAGGTCGTGGAGGCCAGGTGGTGAGGCCAGGTCGGGGAGGCCAGGTGGGGAGGCCAGGCGGTGAGGCCAGGTCGGGGAGGCCAGGTCGGGGAGGCCAGGTGGGAGGCCAGGTGGTGAGGCCAGGTCGTGGAGGCCAGGTGGTGAGGCCAGGTCGGGGAGGCCAGGTCGGGGAGGCCAGGTGGTGAGGCCAGGTCGGGGAGGCCAGGTCGGGGAGGCCAGGTGGTGAGGCCAGGTCGGGGAGGCCAGGTCGGGGAGGCCAGGTGGTGAGGCCAGGTCGGGGAGGCCAGGTGGTGAGGCCAGGTCGGGGAGGCCAGGTGGGGAGGCCAGGTGGTGAGGCCAGGTCGGGGAGGCCAGGTCGTGGAGGCCAGGTGGTGAGGCCAGGTGGGAGGCCAGGTGGGGAGGCCAGGTCGGGGAGGCCAGGTGGGGAGGCCAGGTGGTGAGGCCAGGTGGTGAGGCCAGGTCGGGGAGGCCAGGTGGGGAGGCCAGGTGGTGAGGCCAGGTCGGGGAGGCCAGGTGGGGAGGCCAGGTGGTGAGGCCAGGTCGGGGAGGCCAGGTGGGGAGGCCAGGTGGTGAGGCCAGGTCGGGGAGGCCAGGTGGGGAGGCCAGGTGGTGAGGCCAGGTCGTGGAGGCCAGTGGAGCCCAGTGGAGTCCAGGTCATCTGATGCAGCACTCCATCACTCTCCTTCTTGGTCAATTAGCCTTTACACAGCCTGGAGGTGTGTTGGGTCATTGTCCTGTTGAAATACAAATGATAGTCCCACTAAGCCCAAACCAGATGGGAGGGCGTATAGCTGCAGAATGCTGTGGTAGCCATGTTTGTTAAGTGTGCCTTGAATTATAAATAAATCACCAACAGTGTCACTAGCAAAGCACCATCACACCATATTATATTTTTTGGGTATTTAATCTTTATTTAACTTGGCAAGTCAGTTAAGAACAAATTCTTATTTACAATGAAGGCCAAACCCGGACAATGCCAGACCAATTGTGCGCCTCCCTATGGGACTCCCAATCACGGCCGGTTGTGATACAGCCTGGAATCAAACCAGGGTCTGTAGGGATGCCCTCTAGCACTGAGATGCAGTGCTTTAGCCATCACACCTCCTCCTCCATGCTTCACGGTGGGAACCACACCATCATACCTCCTCCTCCATGCTTCACGGTGGGAACCACACCATCACACCTCCTCCTCCATGCTTCACGGTTGGAACCACACCATCACACCACCTCCTCCATGCTTCACGGTGGGAACCACACCATCACACCTCCTCCTCCATGCTTCACGGTTGGAACTACACCATCATACCTCCTCCTCCATGCTTCACGGTGGGAACCACACCATCATACCTCCTCCTCCATGCTTCACGGTGGGAACCACACCATCACACCTCCTCCTCCATGCTTCACGGTGGGAACCACACCATCACACCTCCTCCTCCATGCTTCACGGTGGGAACCACACCATCATACCTCCTCCTCCATGCTTCACGGTGGGAACCACACCATCACACCTCCTCCTCCATGCTTCACGGTGGGAACCACACCATCAAACCTCCTCCTCCATGCTTCACGGTGGGAACCACACCATCACACCTCCTCCTCCATGCTTCACGGTGGGAACCACACCATCATACCTCCTATTCCATGCTTCACGGTGGGAACCACACCATCACACCTCCTCCTCCATGCTTCACGGTGGGAACCACACCATCACACCTCCTCCTCCATGCTTCACGGTGGGAACCACACCATCACACCTCCTCCTCCATGCTTCATGGTGGGAACCACACCATCACACCTCCTCCTCCATGCTTCATGGTGGGAACCACACCATCACACCTCCTCCTCCATGCTTCACGGTGGGAACCACACCATCACACCTCCTCCTCCATGCTTCACGGTGGGAACCACACCATCACACCTCCTCCTCCGTGCTTCACGGTTGGAACCACACCATCATACCACCTCCTCCATGCTTCACGGTGGGAATCACACCATCACACCTCCTCCTCCATGCTTCACGGTTGGAACCACACCATCACACCTCCTCCTCCATGCTTCTTTTTGGTGTCCTTTAGTAGTGGTTTCTTTGCAGCAATTCGACCACGAAGGCCTGATTCACGTAGTCTCCTCTGTACAGTTGATGTTGCGATGTGTCTGTTACTTGAATTCTGTAAAGCATGTATTAGGGCTGCAATTTCTTCCTTCCTGTGGCGGTCCTCATGAGAGCCATTATCATCCTAGAGGTTGATGGTTTCTGCACAGTTCATGAAATTTTCCGCATTGACTGACATTCATGTCATTCACAGTAATGACGGACTGTCGTTACTCTTTGCTTATTTGAGCTGTTCTTGAGATAATATTGACTTGGTCTTTTACCAAATAGGGCTGTATAACACCCCTACCTTGTCACAAGGTTGCTCTGCAACCTTCACCTCTCTAGCTCTGCAACCTTCACCTCTCTAGCCCTGCAACCTTCACCTCTCTAGCCCTGCAACCTTCACCTCTCTAGCCCTGCAACCTTCACCTCTCTAGCCCTGCAACCTTCACCTCTCTAGCCCTGCAACCTTCACCTCTCTAGCCCTGCAACCTTCACTTCTCTAGCTCTGCAACCTTCACCTCTCTAGCCCTGCAACCTTCACCTCTCTAGCCCTGCAACCTTCACCTCTCTAGCTCTGCAACCTTCACCTCTCTAGCCCTGCAACATTCACCTCTCTAGCTCTGCAACCTTCACCTCTCTAGCCCTGCAACCTTCACCTCTCTAGCCCTGCAACCTTCACCTCTCTAGCTCTGCAACCTTCACCTCTCTAGCTCTGCAACCTTCACCTCTCTAGCCCTGCAACCTTCACCTCTCTAGCCCTGCAACCTTCACTTCTCTAGCCCTGCAACCTTCACCTCTCTAGCCCTGCAACCTTCACCTCTCTAGCCCTGCAACCTTCACCTCTCTAGCCCTGCAACCTTCACTTCTCTAGCTCTGCAACCTTCACCTCTCTAGCCCTGCAACCTTCACCTCTCTAGCTCTGCAACCTTCACCTCTCTAGCTCTGCAACCTTCACCTCTCTAGCCCTGCAACCTTCACATCTCTAGCTCTGCAACCTTCACCTCTCTAGCCCTGCAACCTTCACCTCTCTAGCCCTGCAACCTTCACCTCTCTAGCCCTGCAACCTTCACCCCTCTAGCCCTGCAACCACCTCTCTAGCCCTGCAACCTTCACCTCTCTAGCCCTGCAACCTTCACTTCTCTAGCTCTGCAACCTTCACCTCTCTAGCTCTGCAACCTTCACCTCTCTAGCTCTGCAACCTTCCCCTCTCTAGCTCTGCAACCTTCACCTCTCTAGCTCTGCAACCTTCACCTCTCTAGCCCTGCAACCTTCACCTCTCTAGCCCAGCAACCTTCACCTCTCTAGCCCAGCAACCTTCACCTCTCTAGCTCTGCAACCTTCACCTCTCTAGCTCTGCAACCTTCACCTCTCTAGCTCTGCAACCTTCACCTCTGTAGCTCTGCAACCTTCACCTCTCTAGCTCTGCAACCTTCACCTCTCTAGCCCTGCAACCTTCACCTCTCTAGCCCAGCAACCTTCACCTCTCTAGCCCAGCAACCTTCACCTCTCTAGCTCTGCAACCTTCACCTCTCTAGCTCTGCAACCTTCACCTCTCTAGCCCTGCAACCTTCACCTCTCTAGCTCTGCAACCTTCACCTCTCTAGCCCAGCAACCTTCACCTCTCTAGCTCTGCAACCTTCACCCCTCTAGCCCAGCAACCACCTCTCTAGCCCTGCAACCTTCACCTCTCTAGCCCTGCAACCTTCACCTCTCTAGCCCTGCAACCTTCACCTCTCTAGCCCTGCAACCTTCACCTCTCTAGCCCTGCAACCTTCACCTCTCTAGCTCTGCAACCTTCACCTCTCTAGCCCTGCAACCTTCACATCTCTAGCTCTGCAACCTTCCCCTCTCTAGCCCTGCAACCTTCACCTCTCTAGCCCTGCAACCTTCACCTCTCTAGCCCTGCAACCTTCACCCCTCTAGCCCTGCAACCACCTCTCTAGCCCTGCAACCTTCACCTCTCTAGCCCTGCAACCTTCACTTCTCTAGCTCTGCAACCTTCACCTCTCTAGCTCTGCAACCTTCACCTCTCTAGCTCTGCAACCTTCACCTCTCTAGCTCTGCAACCTTCACCTCTCTAGCTCTGCAACCTTCACCTCTCTAGCCCTGCAACCTTCACCTCTCTAGCCCAGCAACCTTCACCTCTCTAGCCCAGCAACCTTCACCTCTCTAGCTCTGCAACCTTCACCTCTCTAGCTCTGCAACCTTCACCTCTCTAGCTCTGCAACCTTCACCTCTCTAGCTCTGCAACCTTCACCTCTCTAGCTCTGCAACCTTCACCTCTCTAGCCCTGCCACCTTCACCTCTCTAGCCCAGCAACCTTCACCTCTCTAGCCCAGCAACCTTCACCTCTCTAGCTCTGCAACCTTCACCTCTCTAGCTCTGCAACCTTCACCTCTCTAGCTCTGCAACCTTCACCTCTCTAGCTCTGCAACCTTCACCTCTCTAGCTCTGCAACCTTCACCTCTCTAGCCCTGCAACCTTCACCTCTCTAGCTCTGCAACCTTTACCTCTCTAGCCCAGCAACCTTCACCTCTCTAGCCCAGCAACCTTCACCTCTCTAGCCCTGCAACCTTCACCTCTCTAGCTCTGCAACCTTCACCTCTCTAGCTCTGCAACCTTCACCTCTCTAGCTCTGCAACCTTCACCTCTCTAGCTCTGCAACCTTCACCTCTCTAGCTCTGCAACCTTCACCTCTCTAGCCCTGCAACCTTCACCTCTCTAGCTCTGCAACCTTCACCTCTCTAGCCCAGCAACCTTCACCTCTCTAGCTCTGCAACCTTCACCTCTCTAGCTCTGCAACCTTCCCCTCTCTAGCCCAGCAACCTTCACCTCTCTAGCTCTGCAACCTTCACCTCTCTAGCTCTGCAACCTTCACCTCTCTAGCCCTGCAACCTTCACCTCTCTAGCCCTGCAACCTTCACCTCTCTAGCCCTGCAACCTTCACCCCTCTAGCCCTGCAACCACCTTTCTAGCCCTGCAACCTTCACCTCTCTAGCCCTGCAACCTTCACTTCTCTAGCTCTGCAACCTTCACCTCTCTAGCTCTGCAACCTTCACCTCTCTAGCTCTGCAACCTTCACCTCTCTAGCTCTGCAATCTTCACCTCTCTAGCTCTGCAACCTTCACCTCTCTAGCCCTGCAACCTTCACCTCTCTAGCTCTGCAACCTTCACCTCTCTAGCTCTGCAACCTTCACCTCTCTAGCTCTGCAACCTTCACCTCTCTAGCTCTGCAACCTTCACCTCTCTAGCCCTGCAACCTTCACCTCTCTAGCTCTGCAACCTTCACCTCTCTAGCCCTGCAACCTTCACATCTCTAGCTCTGCAACCTTCCCCTCTCTAGCCCTGCAACCTTCACCTCTCTAGCCCTGCAACCTTCACCTCTCTAGCCCTGCAACCTTCACCCCTCTAGCCCTGCAACCACCTCTCTAGCTCTGCAACCTTCACCTCTCTAGCCCTGCAACCTTCACTTCTCTAGCTCTGCAACCTTCACCTCTCTAGCTCTGCAACCTTCACCTCTCTAGCTCTGCAACCTTCACCTCTCTAGCTCTGCAACCTTCACCTCTCTAGCTCTGCAACCTTCACCTCTCTAGCCCTGCAACCTTCACCTCTCTAGCCCAGCAACCTTCACCTCTTTAGCCCAGCAACCTTCACCTCTCTAGCTCTGCAACCTTCACCTCTCTAGCTCTGCAACCTTCACCTCTCTAGCTCTGCAACCTTCACCTCTCTAGCTCTGCAACCTTCACCTCTCTAGCTCTGCAACCTTCACCTCTCTAGCCCTGCCACCTTCACCTCTCTAGCCCAGCAACCTTCACCTCTCTAGCCCAGCAACCTTCACCTCTCTAGCTCTGCAACCTTCACCTCTCTAGCTCTGCAACCTTCACCTCTCTAGCTCTGCAACCTTCACCTCTCTAGCTCTGCAACCTTCACCTCTCTAGCTCTGCAACCTTCACCTCTCTAGCCCTGCAACCTTCACCTCTCTAGCTCTGCAACCTTTACCTCTCTAGCCCAGCAACCTTCACCTCTCTAGCCCAGCAACCTTCACCTCTCTAGCCCTGCAACCTTCACCTCTCTAGCTCTGCAACCTTCACCTCTCTAGCTCTGCAACCTTCACCTCTCTAGCTCTGCAACCTTCACCTCTCTAGCTCTGCAACCTTCACCTCTCTAGCTCTGCAACCTTCACCTCTCTAGCCCTGCAACCTTCACCTCTCTAGCTCTGCAACCTTCACCTCTCTAGCCCAGCAACCTTCACCTCTCTAGCTCTGCAACCTTCACCTCTCTAGCTCTGCAACCTTCACCTCTCTAGCCCAGCAACCTTCGCCTCTCTAGCTCTGCAACCTTCACCTCTCTAGCTCTGCAACCTTCACCTCTCTAGCCCTGCAACCTTCACCTCTCTAGCCCTGCAACCTTCACCTCTCTAGCCCTGCAACCTTCACCCCTCTAGCCCTGCAACCACCTTTCTAGCCCTGCAACCTTCACCTCTCTAGCCCTGCAACCTTCACTTCTCTAGCTCTGCAACCTTCACCTCTCTAGCTCTGCAACCTTCACCTCTCTAGCTCTGCAACCTTCACCTCTCTAGCTCTGCAACCTTCACCTCTCTAGCTCTGCAACCTTCACCTCTCTAGCTCTGCAACCTTCACCTCTCTAGCTCTGCAACCTTCACCTCTCTAGCCCTGCAACCTTCACCTCTCTAGCTCTGCAACCTTCACCTCTCTAGCCCAGCAACCTTCACCTCTCTAGCCCAGCAACCTTCACCTCTCTAGCCCTGCAACCTTCACCTCTCTAGCTCTGCAACCTTCACCTCTCTAGCTCTGCAACCTTCACCTCTCTAGCTCTGCAACCTTCACCTCTCTAGCTCTGCAACCTTCACCTCTCTAGCCCTGCAACCTTCACCTCTCTAGCTCTGCAACCTTCACCTCTCTAGCTCTGCAACCTTCACCTCTCTAGCTCTGCAACCTTCACCTCTCTAGCTCTGCAACCTTCACCTCTCTAGCCCAGCATCCTTCACCTCTCTAGCCCAGCAACCTTCACCTCTCTAGCTCTGCAACCTTCACCTCTCTAGCCCTGCAACCTTCACCCCTCTAGCCCTGCAACCACCTCTCTAGCCCTGCAACCTTCACCTCTCTAGCCCTGCAACCTTCACTTCTCTAGCTCTGCAACCTTCACCTCTCTAGCTCTGCAACCTTCACCTCTCTAGCTCTGCAACCTTCACCTCTCTAGCTCTGCAACCTTCACCTCTCTAGCTCTGCAACCTTCACCTCTCTAGCCCTGCAACCTTCACCTCTCTAGCCCAGCAACCTTCACCTCTCTAGCCCAGCAACCTTCACCTCTCTAGCTCTGCAACCTTCACCTCTCTAGCTCTGCAACCTTCACCTCTCTAGCTCTGCAACCTTCACCTCTCTAGCTCTGCAACCTTCACCTCTCTAGCCCTGCAACCTTCACCTCTCTAGCTCTGCAACCTTCACCTCTCTAGCCCAGCAACCTTCACCTCTCTAGCCCAGCAACCTTCACCTCTCTAGCCCTGCAACCTTCACCTCTCTAGCCCTGCAACCTTCACCTCTCTAGCTCTGCAACCTTCACCTCTCTAGCTCTGCAACCTTCACCTCTCTAGCTCTGCAACCTTCACCTCTCTAGCTCTGCAACCTTCACCTCTCTAGCTCTGCAACCTTCACCTCTCTAGCCCTGCAACCTTCACCTCTCTAGCTCTGCAACCTTCACCTCTCTAGCTCTGCAACCTTCACCTCTCTAGCTCTGCAACCTTCACCTCTCTAGCTCTGCAACCTTCACCTCTCTAGCCCAGCAACCTTCACCTCTCTAGCTCTGCAACCTTCACCTCTCTAGCTCTGCAACCTTCACCTCTCTAGCCCTGCAACCTTCACCTCTCTAGCTCTGCAACCTTCACCTCTCTAGCCCAGCAACCTTCACCTCTCTAGCCCAGCAACCTTCACCTCTCTAGCTCTGCAACCTTCACCTCTCTAGCTCTGCAACCTTCACCTCTCTAACCCTGCAACCTTCACCTCTCTAGCCCTGCAACCTTCACCTCTCTAGCTCTGCAACCTTCACCTCTCTAGCCCTGCAACCTTCACCTCTCTAGCCCTGCAACCTTCACCTCTCTAGCCCTGCAACCTTCACCTCTCTAGCCCTGCAACCTTCACCTCTCTAGCTCTGCAACCTTCACCTCTCTAGCCCAGCAACCTTCACCTCTCTAGCCCTGCAACCTTCACCTCTCTAGCCCTGCAACCTTCACCTCTCTAGCCCTGCAACCTTCACCTCTCTAGCCCTGCAACCTTCACCGCAGATGCGGGAAGTGAGACATCGGCGGATTCGGTTGATTGAGACGCATCCAATGCATCAACAAAAACAAACAGGAGTTAGTTTAGACTGATGGATTTCGCTGGGAATTTTTATGTCCTGTTACTTCAATCGGCTCTAGGGCGTTCTAACTACGAGGAGGAAGAACAGAGATCCCTGGACAGAGAATCGCTGGACGCTGATTAGATTGTCGTGTCTATGATAACGTCTGTGATGATAATACTTATCGTAATAGTTCCACCACCGGCAGTGGAGACAGCAGGGTCCATAGACTGTAATGTAGTAGGAAATAGAGAAGCAGGCTAAGCAGCAAAACATCAGATCATTAACTATGACAACAACAACAACAACAACAAATCAGCTTCTGAGTCTGGGCTTCTGAGTCTGGGCTTCTGAGTCTGGGCTTCTGAGTCTGGGTCTCTGAGTCTGGGCTTCTGAGTCTGGGCTTCTGAGGCTGGGTCTCTGAGTCTGGGCTTCTGAGTCTGGGCTTCTGAGTCTGGGCTTCTGAGGCTGGGTCTCTGAGTCTGGGCTTCTGAGTCTGGGCTTCTGAGTCTGGGCTTCTGAGGCTGGGTCTCTGAGTCTGGGCTTCTGAGGCTGGGCTTCTGAGGCTGGGTCTCTGAGGCTGGGCTTCTGAGGCTGGGCTTCTGAGTCTGGGCTTCTGAGTCTGGGCTTCTGAGTCTGGGCTTCTGAGTCTGGGTCTCTGAGTCTGGGCTTCTGAGTCTGGGCTTCTGAGTCTGGGCTTCTGAGGCTGGGTCTCTGAGGCTGGGCTTCTGAGGCTGGGTCTCTGAGGCTGGGCTTCTGAGGCTGGGTCTCTGAGTCTGGGCTTCTGAGGCTGGGTCTCTGAGTCTGGGCTTCTGAGGCTGGGTCTCTGAGGCTGGGCTTCTGAGGCTGGGTCTCTGAGTCTGGGCTTCTGAGGCTGGGTCTCTGAGGCTGGGCTTCTGAGGCTGGGTCTCTGAGGCTGGGCTTCTGAGGCTGGGTCTCTGAGGCTGGGCTTCTGAGGCTGGGCTTCTGAGGCTGGTTCCTGAGGCTGGGCTTCTGTGGCTGGGCCTCTGAGGCTGGGTCTCTGAGGCTGGGCTTCTGAGGCTGGGTCTCTGAGTCTGGGCTTCTGAGGCTGGGTCTCTGAGTCTGGGCTTCTGAGGCTGGGTCTCTGAGTCTGGGCTTCTGAGGCTGGGTCTCTGAGTCTGGGCTTCTGAGGCTGGGTCTCTGAGTCTGGGCTTCTGAGGCTGGGTCTCTGAGGCTGGGCTTCTGAGGCTGGGTCTCTGAGGCTGGGCTTCTGAGGCTGGGTCTCTGAGTCTGGGCTTCTGAGGCTGGGTCTCTAAGGCTGGGCTTCTGAGGTTGGGTCTCTGAGGCTGGGCTTCTGAGGCTGGGTCTCTGAGGCTAGGCTTCTGAGGCTGGGTCTCTGAGAATGGGCTTCTGAGGCTGGGTCTCTGAGGCTGGGCTTCTGAGGCTGGGTCTCTGAGGCTGGGCTTCTGAGGCTGGGCTTCTGAGTCTGGGCCTCTGAGGCTGGGTCTCTGAGGCTGGGCTTCTGAGGCTGGGCTTCTGAGGCTGGTTCCTGAGGCTGGGCTTCTGTGGCTGGGCCTCTGAGGCTGGGTCTCTGAGGCTGGGCTTCTGAGGCTGGGTCTCTGAGGCTGGGTCTCTGAGGCTGGGCTTCTGAGGCTGGGCTTCTGAGGCTGGGTCTCTGAGGCTGGGTCTCTGAGGCTGGGCTTCTGAGGCTGGGTCTCTGAGGCTGGGTCTCTGAGGCTGGGCTTCTGAGTCTGGGCTTCTGAGTCTGGGCTTCTGAGTCTGGGCTTCTGAGTCTGGGTCTCCGAGTCTGGGTCTCTGAGTCTGGGCTTCTGAGTCTGGGCTTCTGAGTCTGGGCTTCTGAGTCTGGGCTTCTGAGTCTGGGCTTCTGAGTTTGGGTCTCTGAGTCTGGGTCTCTGAGGCTGGGCTTCTGAGTCTGGGCTTCTGAGTCTGGGCTTCTGAGTCTGGGCTTCTGAGTTTGTGTCTCTGAGTCTGGGCTTCTGAGTCTGGGCTTCTGAGTCTGGGCTTCTGGGTCTGTGCTTCTGAGGCTGGGTCTCTGAGGCTGGGCTTCTGAGGCTGGGTCTCTGAGGCTGGGCTTCTGAGGCTGGGTCTCTGAGGCTGGGCTTCTGAGTCTGGGTCTCTGAGAATGGGCTTCTGAGGCTGGGTCTCTGAGGCTGGGCTTCTGAGGCTGGGTCTCTGAGGCTGGGCTTCTGAGGCTGGGCCTCTGAGGCTGGGTCTCTGAGGCTGGGCTTCTGAGGCTGGGCTTCTGAGGCTGGTTCCTGAGGCTGGGCTTCTGTGGCTGGGCCTCTGAGGCTGGGCTTCTGAGGCTGGGTCTCTGAGGCTGGGTCTCTGAGGCTGGGCTTCTGAGGCTGGGCTTCTGAGGCTGGGTCTCTGAGGCTGGGTCTCTGAGGCTGGGCTTCTGAGGCTGGGTCTCTGAGGCTGGGTCTCTGAGGCTGGGCTTCTGAGTCTGGGCTTCTGAGTCTGGGCTTCTGAGTCTGGGCTTCTGAGTCTGGGTCTCCGAGTCTGGGTCTCTGAGTCTGGGCTTCTGAGTCTGGGCTTCTGAGTCTGGGCTTCTGAGTCTGGGCTTCTGAGTTTGGGTCTCTGAGTCTGGGTCTCTGAGGCTGGGCTTCTGAGTCTGGGCTTCTGATTCTGGGCTTCTGAGTCTGGGCTTTTGAGTCTGGGTCTCTGAGTCTGGGTCTCAGAGTCTGGGCTTCTGAGTCTGGGCTTCTGAGGCTGGGCTTCTGAGTATGGGCTTCTGAGTCTGGGCTTCTGAGTCTGGGTCTCTGAGTCTGGGTCTCTGAGGCTGGGCTTCTGAGGCTGGGCTTCTGAGTCTGGGCTTCTGAGTCTGGGCTTCTGAGTCTGGGCTTCTGAGTCTGTGTCTCTGAGTCTGGGCTTTTGAGTCTGGGCTTCTGAGTCTGGGCGTCTGGGTCTCTGAGTCTGAGTCTCTGAGGCTGGGCTTCTGAGTCTGAGCTTCTGAGTCTGGGCTTCTGAGTCTGGGCTTCTGAGTCTGGGCTTCTAAGTCTGGGCTTCTGAGTCTGGGCTTCTCAGTCTGGGCTTCTGAGGCTGGGCTTCTGAGTCTGGGCTTCTGAGGCTGGGCTTCTGAGTCTTGGCTTCTGAGGCTGGGCCTCTGAGGATGTGCCTCTGAGTCTGGGCTTCTGAGGCTGGGCCTCTGAGTGTGGGCTTCTGATGCTGGGCCTCTGAGTCTGGGCTTCTGAGTCTGGGCTTCTGAGGCTCGGCTTCTGAGGATGGGCCTGTGAGACTGGGCTTCTAAGTCTGGGCCTCTGAGTCTGGGCTTCTGAGGCTGGGTCTCTTGTCTATGGACAGGCAGATTAGAGAAGGGTAACAGATGGAATAATTATGTTGGGATAATGTGGGTGGTGGTTTATACGAAAATAACTCAGGTGGTTCTCTGGGTGTAGTAAGGAAGGCAGTAATAGAACACACACACACACACACACACACACACACACACACACACACACACACACACACACACACACACACACACACACACACACACACACACACACACACACACACACACATACAAAACACACACACACACACACACACACACACACATACAAAACACACACACACACATACAAAACACACACACACACACAGGTGACATGTGCATTTCTCTTGCTGAGGGAAAAGACATCTATCAGCGTTGACAGGCTAGAAAATGTCAACGGCACACGAGGCTGTTTTGACATGCTACTTTAAAGTTTCTTCCCGTAAGGAGAGGTCAGTACGGATTGTTGATGAGGACCACAGGAGAGGTCAGTACGGATTATTGATGAGGACCACAGGAGAGGTCAGAACGGATTACTGATGAGGACCACAGGAGAGGTCAGTACGGATTATTGATGAGGACCACAGGAGAGGTCAGTACGGCTTATTGATGAGGACCACAGGAGAGGTCAATACGGCTTATTGATGAGGACCACAGGAGAGGTCAGTACGGATTATTGATGAGGACCACAGGAGAGGTCAATACGGCTTATTGATGAGGACCACAGGAGAGGTAAACACGGATTATTGATGAGGACCACAGGAGAGGTCAGTACGGATTATTGATGAGGCCTGCAGGAGAGGTCAGTACGGATTATTGATGAGACCTGCAGGAGAGGTCAGTACGGATTATTGATGAGACCTGCAGGAGAGGTCAGTACGGATTATTGATGAGGACCACAGGAGAGGTCAGTACGGATTATTGATGAGGACCACAGGAGATGTCAATACGGCTTATTGATGAGGACCACAGGAGAGGTCAATACGGCTTATTGATGAGGACCACAGGAGAGGTCAGTACGGATTATTGATGAGGACCACAGGAGAGGTCTGTACGGATTATTGATGAGGACAGCAGGAGAGGTCAGTACGGCTTATTGATGAGGACCACAGGAGAGGTCAGTACGGATTATTGATGAGGACCACAGGAGAGGTCAGTACGGATTATTGATGAGACCTGCAGGAGAGGTCAATACGGATTATTGATGAGACCTGCAGGAGAGGTCAGTACGGATTATTGATGAGGACAGCAGGAGAGGTCAGTACGGCTTATTGATGAGGACCACAGGAGAGGTCAGTACGGATTATTGATGAGGACCACAGGAGAGTTCAGTACGGATTATTGATGAGACCTGCAGGAGAGGTCAATACGGATTATTGATGAGACCTGCAGGAGAGGTCAGTACGGATTATTGATGAGGACAGCAGGAGAGGTCAGTACGGCTTATTGATGAGGACCACAGGAGAGGTCAGTACGGATTATTGATGAGGACCACAGGAGAGTTCAGTACGGATTATTGATGAGGACCACAGGAGAGGTCAGTACGGATTATTGATGAGGACCACAGGAGAGGTCAGTACGGATTATTGATGAGGACCACAGGAGAGGTCAGTACGGATTATTGATGAGGACCACAGGAGAGGTCAGTACGGATTATTGATGAGGACCACAGGAGAGGTCAGTACGGGTTATTGATGAGGACCACAGGAGAGGTCAGTACGGATTATTGATGAGGACCACAGGAGAGGTCAGAACGGATTATTGATGAGGACCACAGGAGAGGTCAGTACGGATTATTGATGAGGACTGCAGGAGAGGTCAGAACGGATTATTGATGAGGACCACAGGAGAGGTCAGTAGGGCTTATTGATTAGGACCACAGGAGAGGTCTGAACGGCTTATTGATGAGGACCACAGGAGAGGTCAGTACGGATTATTGATGAGGACCACAGGAGAGGTCAGTACGGATTATTGATGAAGACCACAGGAGAGGTCAGTACGGATTATTGATGAGGACTGCAGGAGAGGTCAGTACGGATTATTGATGAGGACCACAGGAGAGGTCAGAACGGATTATTGATGAGGACCACAGGAGAGGTCAGTACGGATTATTGATGAGGACCACAGGAGAGGTCAGTACGGATTATTGATGAGGACCACAGGAGAGGTCAGAACGGATTATTGATGAGGCCTGCAGGAGAGGTCAGAACGGATTATTGATGAGGACCACAGGAGAGGTCAGTACGGATTATTGATGAGGACCACAGGAGAGGTCAGAACGGATTATTGATGAGGCCTGCAGGAGAGGTCAGTACGGCTTATTGATGAGACCTGCAGGAGAGGTCAGAACGGATTATTGATGAGGCCTGCAGGAGAGGTCAGTACGGATTATTGATGAGGCCTGCAGGAGAGGTCAGAACGGATTATTGATGAGGACCACAGGAGAGGTCAGAACGGATTATTGATGAGGCCTGCAGGAGAGGTCAGAACGGATTATTGATGAGGACCACAGGAGAGGTCAGTACGGCTTATTGATGAGACCTGCAGGAGAGGTTAGAACGGCTTAACATTGTGAACATAGAAATAACATTATCTCCTGTCTCAGATGAATGGGTATAGGGGGGGGGGGTATAAACAGTCTGTAATTCTCTGGGGAAATGGTTATAGGGCCAGTTGAGGGGGGGGGGGGGGTATAAACAGTCTGTAATTCTCTGGGGAAATGGTTATAGGGCCAGTTGAGGGGGGGGGGGGTATAAACAGTCTGTAATTCTCTGGGGAAATGGGTATAGGGCCAGTTGAGGGGGGGGGGGGAGGGGGGTAGGGGTATATACAGTCTGTAATTCTCTGGGGAAATGGGTATAGGGCCAGTTGAGGGG
Organism: Salvelinus fontinalis; assembly: GCF_029448725.1. Classification (NCBI taxonomy): domain Eukaryota; kingdom Metazoa; phylum Chordata; class Actinopteri; order Salmoniformes; family Salmonidae; genus Salvelinus; species Salvelinus fontinalis. The sequence goes on along the minus strand of NC_074687.1, from coordinate 14,730,507 downwards.
GGGGGGGGGGTATAAACAGTCTGTAATAATTCTCTGGGGAAATGGGTATAGGGCCAGTTGAGGGGGGGGGGGGGGGTATAAACAGTCTGTAATTCTCTGGGGAAATGGGTATAGGGCCAGTTGAGGGGGGGGGGGGGGGGGGGTATATACAGTCTGTAATTCTCTGGGGAAAATGGGACTGACTGACTTGTACTTTCTCTTTTCTTCTCTCAACTCTCTGTTTCTAGGTCCGTGCCGAAGAATGTGTGGGCGTGATTTCTGACGAGAGAGAGAAAGAGATACTGTATCTTTTTGTGGTTGTTTATCTCCCATGTCAACGCTGATAGCAGCCCAGTGTACGTTGTAGGCCCTGCCTTGACAACAGGCAGGCGTTGGGTTAGCTCTCTGGCTAGTTATCTCCTGGGCAGTTCATCTCTTCTTCTCTGGTTATAATCACCATTACTCAGGTTAATAAGACCAATCCAGAGTGGTCCTCATCAGTCAGCTCCACACAGACCTTTTCCAGGCCAGGTTTTCTTTTTAGCCAACTCGGACATTTTGATTAATTGTATTTATTTAGCCAGGATAGTCCACTGTGTAACAGTCCTGGGATCCAATCTGGGAGCCAGACCCGGAGGCCGTGAGTGGAGGATCCCACTGCCCACAGTCTGCCAGCACCAGAGCACCAGAGGCATGTCCAGCAGAGAGCACCACCCTCCTGCTCAGCTCAGGTAATTGGATCTGAGTGCTAATCTGTTCAATACCTCCAGAACTTAATGTAGTAGCAGCTGGAGGTAGAGTTTTTAGTGGTTCCCTTTTTTGGGGGGCTGCCAGCCGTGGGTCTGAGTACGTTAAGCAAGAGGTTTTTATTTTGGGGAGACATGGTGGTAGAGAGAGTTAAGGGACAGGAAATCTCTCCACCTGGTGCTGAAAACTTCAGTGAAGCTCAGCATTTTCTCCGATCGTCAGAAATTGCACCCTATTCCCTATTATAGTGCACTACTTTCTCTGGTCAAGAGTTAGGCCTAGTGCACTATCTAGTGAACAGGATAGCGTGCACTTTGGGAAACTTCCTTGTCAGTGTGTGTATTTCTCCCGTGGTGTCAGTGAGTGCTGGACAGGCTGATGCGATGCACAGACACACAGAGACCTGGTGTTGTTTGAGAACAACCACAGACTCCAGTGCTCCAGGATCCGGGTCAACCTCCAGGACGGGTTCCAGAGCTGCAGTGAAGGTGGCACCGTCTACCTGCTTTGCCCCAAGGCCTTGGCCAAGCCCCAGCCTCGGGAGAACGTTGCCTCAGAAGGGGAGAGTAGTATTTACAGAACCGGGTGGGAGGGACTGCTCCAGACCCCCAGGCTCCAGTTCTAACTCAAGCCCAGAGAAGGGGCCTTTAGGACGGCCCTCGGAGCCCAGAGAAGGGACCTTTAGGATGGCCCTCAGAGCCCAGAGAAGGGGCCTCTAGGACGGCCCTCAGAGCCCAGAGAAGGGGCCTTTAGGACGGCCCTCGGAGCCCAGAGAAGGGGCCTTTAGGACGGCCCTCTGAGCCCAGAGAAGGGGCCTTTAGGACGGCCCTCAGAGCCCAGAGAAGGGAAGGGGCCTTTAGGACGGCCCTCAGAACCCAGAGAAGGGGCCTTTAGGACGGCCCTCAGAGCCCAGAGAAGGGGCTGGGGCTTAGAGGAAAGAGATAGATATGGATAGGGTTGGGCCAGGGCAGGGCAGCAGAGTGCTGCTTCAGAAGGTGAGATAATTGTATCACACTACAGTATCACGATGACATGAGCCACCTGGTGGTGTTGTGAAACCAAGCTCTGATTGACAGGCTGTATGATGAGGATTGCGTCCCAAATGGCACCCTATTCCCTATAGGGCTCTGGTCTAAAGTAGTGCACTACATTGGGAATAGGGTGCCATAGGGGCCTGGGCAAAACTAGTGCACTATATAGGGAATTTGGTGCCATAGGGCCGTGGGCAAAACTAGTGCACTATATAGGGAATAGGGTGCCATAGGGCCCTGGGCAAAAGTAGTGCACTATATATAGGGAATAGGGTGCCATAGGGCCCTGGGCAAAAGTAGTGCACTATATATAGGGAATAGGGTGCCATAGGGCCCTGGGCAAAAGTAGTGCACTATATAGGGTATAGGGAGCCATTTTGTCACGCCAGACTGAGCATTCCTCCGTGAAGACATGCCACCTAGAATGAGAATGATTTGAGAGCCGTGCCAACGTTATGTGGCCGGTTGGGGTCTGGTTTAGGGTTACAGGAGGAAGGCATCACTAGACACGTAGCTAATGCTACAACTGTCAGAATACACCCTAATAAAAAGTCTCATTTGAACTTGGTGTTTAAAATGGCTAAAGCTGTTCCACGCAACACGTTATGGACTATAAGATCACGCCCGGTGTCATCATGGTACCCACAACCAGACTCTCTCACTAGAAACTTCATGATACTGTGTAACTTATTACGGAATGGAGTTGCAAGACATTTCTGACATTTCTGTTTCTGGGAAGAAGAAGAGGTGTATCTTGGGAGTTGACTGCACTACCAGTATTGCCATTATAAAGCCTCCATCGAGCTTCCATGTCTGTAATTAGTCATGGGGGTGTGGAGGGTTGAAGGCCCAAATGGGATTGGGCTGGGTGGGTTCTGGGTGGGTCCTGGGTGGGTTCTGGGTGGGTTCTGGGTGGGTTCTGAGTGGGTTCTGGGTGGGTTCTGGGTGGGTCCTGGGTGGGTCCTGGGTGGGTTCTGAGTGGGTTCTGGGTGGGTTCTGGGTGGGCTCTAGGTGGGTTCTGGGTGGGCCCTAGGTGGGTATGTGAGACTGGCCTGGGTGGGCTCTGGGTGGGTCCTGGATGGGTTCTGGGTGGGTCCTGGGTGGGTTCTGGGTGGGTCCTGGGTGGGTATGTAAGACGGTCCTGGGTGGGTTCTGGGTGGGTTCTGGGTGGGTTCTGGGTGGGCCCTAGGTGGGTATGTGAGACGGTCCTGGGTGGGTTCTGGGTGGGTCCTGGGTGGGTTCTGGGTGGGCCCTAGGTGGGTTCTGGGTGGGTCCTGGGTGGGTTCTGGGTGGGTTCTTGGTGGGTTCTGGGTGGGTTCTGGGTGGGCCCTAGGTGGGTATGTGAGACGGTCCTGGGTGGGTCCTGGTTGGGTCCTGGGTGGGTATGTGAGAGGGTCCTGGGTGGGTCCTGGGTGGGTATGTGAGAGGGTCCTGGGTGGGTCCTGGGTGGGTCCTGGGTGGGTATGTGAGAGGGTCCTGGGTGGATTCTGGGTGGGCCCTGGGTGGGTCCTGGGTGGATTCTGGGTGGGTCCTGGGTGGATTCTGGTGGGTCCTGGGTGGGTGTGTGAGAGGGTCCTGGGAGGGTCCTGGGTGGGTCCTGGGTGGGTCATGGTTGGGTCCTGGGTGGGTATGTGAGAGGGTCCTGGGTCGGTTCTGGGTGTGTCCTGGGTGGGTCATGGTTGGGTCCTGGGTGGGTATGTGAGAGGGTCCTGGGTCGGTTCTGGGTGTGTCCTGGGTAGGTATGTAAGAGGGTCCTGGGAGGGTCCTGGGTGGGTCCTGGGTGGGTGTGTGAGAGGGTCCTGGGTGGGTATGTGAGAGGGTCCTGGGTGGGTGTGTGAGAGGGTCCTGGGTGGGTATGTGAGAGGGTCCTGGGAGGGTCCTGGGTGGGTATGTGAGAGGGTCCTGGGTGGGTCCTGGGTGGGTATGTGAGAGGGTCCTGGGAGGGTCCTGGGTGGGTATGTGAGAGGGTCCTGGGTGGGTCCTGGGTGGGTATGTAAGACGATCCTGGGTGGGTTCTGGGTGGATCCTGGGTGGGTATGTGAGAGGGTCCTGGGTGGGTCCTGGGTGGGTCCTGGGTGGGTATGTAAGACGGTCCTGGGTGGGTCCTGGGTGGGTATGTAAGACGGTCCTGGGAGGGCCCTGGGTGGGTCCTGGGTGGGTCCTGGGTGGGTATGTGAGAGGGTCCTGGGTGGGTTCTGGGTGTGTCCTGGGTGGGTATGTAAGACGGTCCTGGGAGGGTCCTGGGTGGGTCCTGGGTGTGTCCTGGGTGGGTGTGTGAGAGGGTCCTGGGTGGGTCCTGGGTGTGTCCTGGGTGGGTGTGTGAGAGGGTCCTGGGTGGGTCCTGGGTGTGTCCTGGGTGGGTGTGTGAGAGGGTCCTGGGTGGTCCTGGGTGGGTCCTGGGTGGGTATGTGAGACGGTCCTGGGTGGGTCCTGGGTGGGTATGTGAGAAGGTCCTGGGTGGGTCCTGGGTGGGTTCTGGGTGGGTCCTGGGTGGGTATGTGAGAGGGTCCTGGGTGGGTTCTGGGTGGGTCCTGGGTGGGTATGTAAGACGATCCTGGGTGGGTTCTGGGTGGGTCCTGGGTGGGTATGTGAGAGGGTCCTGGGTGGGTCCTGGGTGGGTATGTGAGAGGGTCCTGGGTGGGTCCTGGGTGGGTCCTGGGTGGGTATGTGAGAGGGTCCTGGGTGGGTCCTGGGTGGGTCCTGGGTGGGTATGTAAGACGGTCCTGGGAGGGTCCTGGGTGGGTCCTGGGTGGGTCCTGGGTGTGTCCTGGGTGGGTATGTGAGAGGGTCCTGGGTGGGTCCTGGGTGGGTATGTAAGACGGTCATGGGTGGGTCCTGGGTGGGTCCTGGGTGGGTCCTGGGTGGGTATGTGAGACGGTTCTGGGTGTGTCCTGGGTGGGTATGTGAGAGGATTGGTTTGGTTTCTCTAGCTGGATGGATTCATAATCTTCCATGTGATCAGTGTGGCCAATAGTGTAGCTGTATCCCATCCTACAACTCCAAAACGTATTCCCCTTTTTCTCAACTTTCTCGGTCGTATGGTAACAAAAAGGAGCTGCTAATTACTTCCTGGTCTTCTAGTTCGTATGTTCTGTCTCCACGGCAACAACTGTAGCTATCTACACTGAATAAGAATATAAACGCAACTTTCAACAATTTCAAAGATTTTACTGAGTCATATGAGGAAATCAGTCAATTTAAATAAATTATAGTCTATTGATTTCACATTACTGGGAATACAGATATGTATCTGTTGGACAAATGTAGCAGCGTGGATCAGAACACCAGTCAGTAACTGGTGTGACCATTTACCTCATGAAAACCAGTCAGTATCTGGTGTGACCATTTACCTCATGAAAACCAGTCAGTATCTGGTGTGACCATTTACCTCATGAAAACCAGTCCGTATCTGGTGTGACCATTTACCTCATGAAAACCAGTCCGTATCTGGTGTGACCATTTACCTCATGAAAACCAGTCGGTATCTGGTGTGACCATTTACCTCATGAAAACCAGTCGGTATCTGGTGTGACCATTTACCTCATGAAAACCAGTCGGTATCTGGTGTGACCATTTACCTCATGAAAACCAGTCGGTATCTGGTGTGACCATTTACCTCATGAAAACCAGTCCGTATCTGGTGTGACCATTTACCTCATGAAAACCAGTCAGTATCTGGTGTGACCATTTACCTCATGAAAACCAGTCGGTATCTGGTGTGACCATTTACCTCATGAAAACCAGTCGGTATCTGGTGTGACCATTTACCTCATGAAAACCAGTCGGTATCTGGTGTGACCATTTACCTCATGAAAACCAGTCGGTATCTGGTGTGACCATTTACCTCATGAAAACCAGTCGGTATCTGGTGTGACCATTTACCTCATGAAAACCAGTCGGTATCTGGTGTGACCATTTACCTCATGAAAACCAGTCCGTATCTGGTGTGACCATTTACCTCATGAAAACCAGTCGGTATCTGGTGTGACCATTTACCTCATGAAAACCAGTCGGTATCTGGTGTGACCATTTACCTCATGAAAACCAGTCGGTATCTGGTGTGACCATTTACCTCATGAAAACCAGTCGGTATCTGGTGTGACCATTTACCTCATGAAAACCAGTCGGTATCTGGTGTGACCATTTACCTCATGAAAACCAGTCGGTATCTGGTGTGACCATTTACCTCATGAAAACCAGTCGGTATCTGGTGTGACCATTTACCTCATGAAAACCAGTCGGTATCTGGTGTGACCATTTACCTCATGAAAACCAGTCGGTATCTGGTGTGACCATTTACCTCATGAAAACCAGTCAGTATCTGGTGTGACCACCATTTACCTCATGAAAACCAGTCCGTATCTGGTGTGACCATTTACCTCATGAAAACCAGTCGGTATCTGGTGTGACCATTTACCTCATGAAAACCAGTCCATATCTGGTGTGACCATTTACCTCATGAAAACCAGTCGGTATCTGGTGTGACCATTTACCTCATGAAAACCAGTCGGTATCTGGTGTGACCATTTACCTCATGAAAACCAGTCGGTATCTGGTGTGACCATTTACCTCATGAAAACCAGTCGGTATCTGGTGTGACCATTTACCTCATGAAAACCAGTCGGTATCTGGTGTGACCATTTACCTCATGAAAACCAGTCGGTATCTGGTGTGACCATTTACCTCATGAAAACCAGTCAGTATCTGGTGTGACCACCATTTACCTCATGAAAACCAGTCCGTATCTGGTGTGACCATTTACCTCATGAAAACCAGTCGGTATCTGGTGTGACCATTTACCTCATGAAAACCAGTCCATATCTGGTGTGACCATTTACCTCATGAAAACCAGTCGGTATCTGGTGTGACCATTTACCTCATGAAAACCAGTCGGTATCTGGTGTGACCATTTACCTCATGAAAACCAGTCGGTATCTGGTGTGACCATTTACCTCATGAAAACCAGTCAGTATCTGGTGTGACCACCATTTACCTCATGAAAACCAGTCCGTATCTGGTGTGACCATTTACCTCATGAAAACCAGTCGGTATCTGGTGTGACCATTTACCTCATGAAAACCAGTCCATATCTGGTGTGACCATTTACCTCATGAAAACCAGTCGGTATCTGGTGTGACCATTTACCTCATGAAAACCAGTCGGTATCTGGTGTGACCATTTACCTCATGAAAACCAGTCGGTATCTGGTGTGACCATTTACCTCATGAAAACCAGTCGGTATCTGGTGTGACCATTTACCTCATGAAAACCAGTCGGTATCTGGTGTGACCATTTACCTCATGAAAACCAGTCGGTATCTGGTGTGACCATTTACCTCATGAAAACCAGTCAGTATCTGGTGTGACCACCATTTACCTCATGAAAACCAGTCCGTATCTGGTGTGACCATTTACCTCATGAAAACCAGTCGGTATCTGGTGTGACCATTTACCTCATGAAAACCAGTCCATATCTGGTGTGACCATTTACCTCATGAAAACCAGTCGGTATCTGGTGTGACCATTTACCTCATGAAAACCAGTCAGTATCTGGTGTGACCATTTACCTCATGAAAACCAGTCGGTATCTGGTGTGACCATTTACCTCATGAAAACCAGTCGGTATCTGGTGTGACCATTTACCTCATGAAAACCAGTCGGTATCTGGTGTGACCATTTACCTCATGAAAACCAGTCGGTATCTGGTGTGACCATTTACCTCATGAAAACCAGTCGGTATCTGGTGTGACCATTTACCTCATGAAAACCAGTCGGTATCTGGTGTGACCACCATTTACCTCATGAAAACCAGTCCGTATCTGGTGTGACCATTTACCTCATGAAAACCAGTCGGTATCTGGTGTGACCATTTACCTCATGAAAACCAGTCGGTATCTGGTGTGACCATTTACCTCATGAAAACCAGTCCGTATCTGGTGTGACCATTTACCTCATGAAAACCAGTCCGTATCTGGTGTTACCACTATTTACCTCATGAAAACCAGTCCGTATCTGGTGTGACCACAATTTACCTCATGAAAACCAGTCAGTATCTGGTGTGACCACCATTTACCTCATGAAAACCAGTCAGTAACTGGTGTGACCCTCTACCTCATGAAAACCAGTCCGTATCTGGTGTGACCACAATTTACCTCATGAAAACCAGTCAGTATCTGGTGTGACCACCATTTACCTCATGAAAACCAGTCAGTATCTGGTGTGACCACCATTTACCTCATGAAAACCAGTCAGTATCTGGTGTGACCACCATTTACCTCATGAAAACCAGTCAGTATCTGGTGTGACCACCATTTACCTCATGAAAACCAGTCAGTATCTGGTGTGACCATTTACCTCATGAAAACCAGTCAGTATCTGGTGTGACCACCATTTACCTCATGAAAACCAGTCAGTATCTGGTGTGACCATTTACCTCATGAAAACCAGTCAGTATCTGGTGTGACCATTTACCTCATGAAAACCAGTCAGTAGCTGGGGTGACCCCCATTTACCTCATGAAAACCAGTCCGTATCTGGTGTGACCACCATTTACCTCATGAAAACCAGTCAGTATCTGGTGTGACCACCATTTACCTCATGAAAACCAGTCAGTGTCTGTTGTGACGATTTACCTCATGAAAACCAGTCAGTATCTGGTGTGACCACCATTTACCTCATGAAAACCAGTCAGTGTCTGTTGTGACGATTTACCTTAATGAAAACCAGTCAGTATCTGGTGTGACCACCATTTACCTCATGAAAACCAGTCCGTATCTGGTGTGACCACCATTTGCCTCATGAAAACCAGTCCGTATCTGGTGTGACCACCATTTACCTCATGAAAACCAGTCAGTATCTGGTGTGACCACCATTTAGCCTCATGAAAACCAGTCAGTATCTGGTGTGACCACCATTTACCTCATGAAAATCAGTCAGTATCTGGTGTGACCACCATTTACCTCATGAAAACCAGTCAGTATCTGGTGTGACCACCATTTAGCCTCATGAAAACCAGTCAGTATCTGGTGTGACTACCATTTACCTCATGAAAACCAGTCAGTATCTGGTGTGACCACCATTTACCTCATGAAAACCAGTCAGTATCTGGTGTGACCACCATTTACCTCATGAAAACCAGTCAGTGTCTGTTGTGACGATTTACCTCATGAAAACCAGTCAGTATCTGGTGTGACCACCATTTACCTCATGAAAACCAGTCAGTATCTGGTGTGACCACCATTTACCTCATGAAAACCAGTCAGTATCTGGTGTGACCACCATTTACCTCATGAAAACCAGTCAGTATCTGGTGTGACCACCATTTACCTCATGAAAACCAGTCAGTATCTGGTGTGACCACCATTTACCTCATGAAAACCAGTCAGTATCTGGTGTGACCACCATTTACCTCATGAAAACCAGTCAGTATCTGGTGTGACCACCATTTACCTCATGAAAACCAGTCAGTATCTGGTGTGACCACCATTTACCTCATGAAAACCAGTCAGTATCTGGTGTGACCACCATTTACCTCATGAAAACCAGTCAGTTTCTGGTTTGACCATTTACCTCATGAAAACCAGTCAGTTTCTGGTGTCACCATTTACCTCATGAAAACCAGTCAGTTCCTGGTGTGACCATTTGCCTCATGCAGTGTGACACATCTCCTTCACATAGAGTTGATCAGGCTGTTGATTGTGGCTTGTGGGATGTTGTCCCACTCCTCTTCAATGGCTGTACAAAGTTGCTGGATATTGTCAGGAATTGGAACACGTTGTCGTAAACGTCAATCCAGGGCATCCCAAACATGATCAATGGGTGACATGTGTGGTGAGTGTATGCAGGCCATGGAAGAACTGGTGACATTTTCAGCTTCCAGGAATTGTGTACAGATCCTTGCGACATCGGGCCATGCATTATCATGGGCCTTAGGATCTCGTTATAGTATCTCATTCAAATTTCCATCGATAAAATGCAATTGTGTTTGTTGTCCGTAGCTAATGCCTGCCCCGTACCATAACCCCACCACTACCATGGGGCACTCTGTTCACAACGTGCAACCCGCTCGCACACACAACGCAACCCGCTCTCACACAACGCCATACACGTGGTCTACGGTTCTGAGGCCAGTTGGACGTTCTGACAAATTCTCCCTAATGAAGTTGGAGGCGGCTTACGGTAGACAAAATAACTAAATATTATCCAATAATAACAATAAATATAATTATACATTCTATGGCAACAGCACTGGTGGACATTCCTGTAGTCAGCATACCAATTGCACGCTCGGGAATGGTGTGTGAAAAACGGCACATTTATTGTCCCCAGCACAAGGTGTACCTGTGTAATGATCATGCAGTTTAATCAGCTTCTTGATATGCCACACCTGTCAGGTGAATGGATTATCTTCGCAATGAAGAAATGCTCACTAACAGGAATGTAATCAAATTTGTGCACAACATTTGAGAGAAATAATATTTTTGTGAGTATGGAACATTTCTGGGATCTTTTATTTCAGCTCATGAAACATGGTACCAAGACTTTACATGTTGCGTTTATATTTTTTGTTCAACGCTATGTGCGACCATGTAGGCATCTTGTGGAGCTTTTCAACCCGGACATAGTAAACAAAAATCCAGGACACTCAAATTATGATGATATATCATCCAAATAGTATGATATATATATATTTTTAACCCGGTAAGTTGACCTAGAACACGTTCTCATTTACAGCAACGACCTGGGGAATAGTTACAGGGGAGAGGAGGGGGAACAAGCCAATTGTAAATTGGGGATGAGTAGGTGACCATGATGGTATGAGGGACAGATTGGGAATTTAACCATGACACCAGGGTTAACACCCCTACAATAAGGTGCCATGGGATGTTTAGTGACCACAGAGTGTCAGGACACCCATCCCATCTGAAAGACAGCACCCTACACAGGGCAATGTCCCCAATCACTGCCCTGGGGAATTGGGATATTTTTATTAGACCAGAGGCCCACCAACACCACCTACTGGCCCGTCACAGTGCCACCCGTTTTGTCACCAAAGCCCCATATACTACCCACCACTGCGACCTCTATGCTCTCGTTGGCTGGCCCTCACTACATATTCGTCACCAAACCCACTGGCTCCAGGTCATCTATAAGTCTTGGCTAGGTAAAGCCCCGCCTTATCTCAGCTCACTGGTCACCATAGCGGCACCCACCCGTAGCACGCGCTCCAGCAGGTATATTTCACTGGTCACCCCCAAAGCCAGTTCCACTTTTGGCCGCTTTTCCTTCCAGTTCTCTGCTGCCAATGACTGGAACGAATTGCAAAAATCACTGAAGCTGGAGACTCATATCTCCCTCACTAACTTTAAGCATCAGCTGTCAGAGCAGCTTTCTGATCGCTGTTCCTGTACACAGACCATCTGTAAATAGCCCATCCAACTACCTCATCCCCATGTTGTTATTTTTTTGTTTTTTGCTCCTTTGCACCTCAGTATCCCTACTTGCACATTCATCTTCTGCACATCCTACCATTCCAGTGTTTAATTACTAAATTGTAATTATTTCGCCACTATGGCTTATTTATTGCCTTACGTCCCTAATCTTACCTCATTTGCACATGCTGTATATAGACTTTTCTATTGTGTTATTGACTGTACGTTTGTTTATTCCATGTGTAACTCTGTGTTGTTTTTGTCACACTGCTTTGCTCTATCTTGTCCAGGTCGCAGCTGTACTTCAGAACTTGTTCTCAACTGGCCAACCTGGTTAAATAAAGGTGAAATTAAAAATAAATGAAAATGTAACCTATGGGTTGCTAGACGTTCTCGTTGTATACCTTACCTGTGGACCCTGACCGTACACCCTACTTAAATGTTTTGTGTACTATGTTACGTCTGGTCTATGAGACCAGGCAGGGTTTTTAAGTCACTTAGAGGGGTTTAAACCTGTTTTCATTGTCAGCTGGCATATTAACCTTTTTCTTTTACTTCATGACAGGGTTTGTGAGTATATATTTTCTGTTTTTCCTCCTTATTTTGATTCTTCAGACACGTGAACCCTGTGCCCTTGTTAAAACACTACATAGCTCGCTGTCAAGTGGGTGTTGCATTTAGCCCAGGTCAGCCAAACATTACCATATTACCATTCCACTGCCTGGCAGCATTTTCAGACTACACTTACACGCAACTGTATGTCAATAAATAAAACGGTTTGCGCTCCGGAAGGTATTTCCCGTGTGGAAAATTGGTTGAAATGTACTTTGAATGACTTTGCAACTCACAACTTGTCATTGTACATAAGAGATGCATTCTGCATGCCGGGGCCTTTTTGCTGTTATCAATCTATCTCCATATTTTTCCTTACATTAGGGAAAAATCAACGAGGGGCTATGCATTCCTAAGGAAAAATAATGAACGACGTGGAGGATGTGTTCCGTGACGCGCTAGCGTTCAAAAGCAGCTCTAAAATAGAACATATAAGATTGAAGTATACCGTTACAGGGCGTTACCGTTACAGGTGCGTTACAGGGAAATGCACTTCAAGCCAATTAGAAATGAGTATTCAACAATGGCATGGTATAAATGGATTATTCTCAGAATATGATGGTAACTATACGACTGTATAATGCTTGTTCACATTGCCTAAGAATAACACTCGTTTATATCTAAGCACACCGGAGTCCTGTCCAGTTCTCTCCATAAATACTAATTAAGCCAACCAGCCCGTGGTAACTGTAGCCTATATACGCCACCGACATGTCATTTCATGAGCTTGGGGCTGTGTTTGCACCCGCTTTTGTTTTTCCTTCCGTATCTGTCTTTTTATAAATCAAAGAAAGAAAGAAAGCCCCAGCAGGCAGGCGGTGAGTGGTCCTCTTTAATCAGCGGCTGTGAGGAGGCGGGTCGAGGTGCTGACTGTAATGTGATAGCTGCTCCGTTCTAACGCTTTTATACACACATGCTGCCTGTCTGGCTTGCCTGCGAAGACGGAGCCTTCAAACTCAGACAGAATACTCCGAGCAGAGTAGAGGAAGGAGCTAAGAGCGGGGACAGCGGGAGAGAGAGAGCGGAGTGTTACTTCTAGATGATAGAACACCGGGTGTTTCTAACGGCAACAAAAATAACGTTTTTGATGAGCGTTGTATGGAAGAACGGTTTTACGCACTAGCCTTGGACAGTTGGACTGTTTCGTTTAGATTGTGATTTTATTTTTTGGGGGGGGGGGCGGGTGGGTGTTTTTTTTTTTGGACAAGTAAATGTACCGGAGGGAGAAAGTCAAAGAAAAGATAAGGACATAAGATGTCACCGGATTTCGAGGCAACCAAAAAAAAACTCACTTCAGATATGAGCTCACGGAACGCGTCAAATCAGTGGAGTAAAACCGCTACGGACCTTCTGAATTGATACAGATGGTTTTGTTTTAGCTACATTTTGTCCAGTGTTTTATTTCGTTGGAATAGAAGATCATCTGGGTGATATTTATGTTGTATTATTTTTTTTAATCTTGTGGTGGGGTAGAATAGTTTTGAATCTATTCAATTATTGAATTGAAATAACCTGGGAAAAATATTAATATTTTTTTTTAAAGAGGAAACAAAATACGGTGGTGAGGGATCGAAATCGCCGTTGTGGAGAACCCGGACCACAGACAGACCCTTCTCGGTGGAGACGCGTGTTACGCGTGAGTGGAGAAAACAGTTTGGAAAGGTACGAGGAGGACTTTAACTGAGAGTTCTTCTCTCCAAGATCGGAAGAGTAACACTTTTCACCCAGAAACATGGATATATTAACGTGGCTGTGTGGATGTTTACTGGCGGTTTGCTTACCACAAGTAGTTCTCGGTGAAGAAGGTACGTTTTCGCAGCCCTACAACTCCTGTTCTCACAAATGTGTTATGTGCCATTTGAAATATCACTTTGAACCGCTTTGCTTCAGCAAAATATTGCCCACTATAAATATATCATTATATTTCCTTCTAAAGCCTTCGGAAAATAAGACGAAAACAGTGTCTTTCCCAAGTCTAGTCTTCCCGAACTAGTCTTTCCGATTTTATTTTAGATATGGATTGATATATCATTCGGTCTTTCGGCATATGTTTCAGATTAACAAATCAAAAATGAGGGTTTTATACCTCAAAGACAGCCAGTTATTCAACGATATGTAGTGACAGTTGAAGAATCTGCTGTGTGTTTTTAAACGTTGGTACTGTCAGCGGGACTCGACGTGCGTAGAGACCGCCGCGGCAGTTCTTTTTTAGGGAAGGCGATTCCTAGCGCCGCGGGCGTCATCGGGAGCCGGTTTACTTCTCCGGGGGGATTCGGGGCTGCTGTAAGTCTCTTACATTTCCTCACAAAACCTACGATTTAAAAAAAAGAAGAAGTGAAATAACGTTTCACCTAAAATAGCCAAGCAGTACACCCAATATTTCACTTGAGATTATAATACAAAACGTTTTAGTGTAGTGAGGGATTTAGAAACAATATATTGTGTGCTCGTATCATCAGGGCGTCTGTTGAAATGATGAATGTTCACTGTGAGTGTTTTAGATACGAACAGTCAACGGGTTAGCTTGACATAGAGGAGAATCTACACACACATAAAACAAAGCTTTGTTATAATTAAGTAGGCTAATTAAAATCCAACGTGTTCTTAATGGTCAGATTAACCTTTGATTATATGAGTGGATTATATTTGGATTTAATTTGACTGTCTTGGTGATCTAATGATTTGTGTTTAGATGTTCACTTGAAATGTAATTCATTCCAGTCTGTTTAGTGTAAACCTAATAGTTTATGTTTCCAAATATTGACGTTATTTCTATGTTAATACTCATAATCATTTATAGGCTTGCTACAGAGTTACCCCTCAGGAGCCTATTTTACCTCCTAACAATCCACATAGGTTGTGACTAGAAATGCGTAGGCAGTGTTTCAATTGATCGCTGTCAAATGATAGTTTATTTCTAGGAAATCATAAAATGATTTGCGTCTGTTACACGACGCAGCCTACAGCGGGGGGGGGGGGGGGGGGGGGGGGGGGGAGCTCTTAAAGTTGCGTAGAGGTAGTCAGCCTATCACTTGAACCGGTGCTTGTTTTTGAGCCATTTAAAATGGATCGACTTTATGTTAAATGTTTCTCTTGAGAGCCGAAGGTAGGACCTTGACAGAGATTAGTCCGGTGTAGAGCTCCATGACAAGGACCGTGTAGCCAGACTCTGAAAACCAAGCAGGCTGAACGTTTGTGAGGAAGACTTCTGTTTTTTTTCTTGTCTATTGGATTTCACAGATCCCGTCTCTTCAAAATAAAATGTTGTTTTCTAAATAATCGCAAACATATTTGAAAGGTATATATTTGTTTTGCGTTAAAACCAAATGAATATATATAGTTAGTACATTGACCATATATCGTACAATAGCATTATAACAACACGATGTAACGTTGATCACGCTACTGTTACTGAAATACTTCACTATCTTACCTTTTTTTTGCATGAGACGCACGTTATAATGAATTGACCTTTATATCATAGTAATGACATGGCAATAGCACACAGCTACACATTTTATCCATCACAATCCATTCATAATGTTTTGGAGGAACATTTTTTTACCGGGGGTGTTGGACGGTATGTAACCGTAAGCTTTGACCTTATTTTCAAGATGAACGGCTTTGAACTAAACCAGTGTGACGACTCAGGCATCTGGAACAGGAGACAGATATCAGTAGCCTTTTTCGGGGAAGAAAAACCATTCGTTTAGCCTGGTAGTGCTGCTCTCCTTCCTTCATTTATACCGATATGAAGAGCTAGTGTGTGTGTGTGTGTGTGTGTGTGTGTGTGTGTGTGTGTGTGTGTGTGTGTGTGTGTGTGTGTGTGTGTGTGTGTGTGTGTGTGTGTGTGTGTGTGTGTGTGTGTGTGTGTGTGTGTGTGTGAGTGTGTGTTTGTAAGACAGGCAGAGACAGAGAGTACATTGTTACAACACTGCATATATATAATATGACATTTGTAATGTCTTTATTGTTTTGAAACTTCTGTATGTGTAATGTTTACTGTTCATTTTTATTGTTTATTTGACTTTTGTATATTATCTACCTCACTTGCTTTGGCAATGTTAACACATGTTTCCCATGCCAATAAAGCCCCTTGAATTGAATTGAATTGAATTGAGTGTGTGAGCGAGAGAGAGAGAGAGAGACAGAGAGAGAGAGAGAGACAGAGAGAGACAGAGAGACAGAGAGACAGAGAGAGAGAGACAGAGAGACAGAGAGAGAGAGAGAGACAGAGAGAGAGAGAGAGACAGAGAGAGAGAGAGACAGAGAGAGAGAGAGACAGAGAGAGAGAGACAGAAAGAGAGAGAGAGACAGAAAGAGTGAGAGAGGGAGAGAGAGACAGAGAGACAGAGAGAGAGAGACAGAGAGAGACATAGAGAGAGACAGAGAGAGAGAGAGAGACAGAGAGAGAGAGAGACAGAAAGAGAGAGACAGAAAGAGAGAGACAGAAAGAGAGAGAGACAGAGAGACAGAGAGAGAGACAGAGAGAGACAGAGAGAGACAGAGAGAGAGAGAGCTTCCTACATAGCTCAGGCAGTAGGAAGCTCTCTCATGCATTTATATGCAGATGATACAGTCTTATACTCAGCCGGCCCCTCCCTGGAGTTAGTGTTAAATGCTCTTCAACAAAGTTTTCTTAGTGTCCAACAAGCTTTCTCTACCCTTTAACCTTGTTCTGAACACCTCCAAAACAAAGGTCATGTGGTTTGGGAAGAAGAATGCCCCTCTCCCCACAGGTGTGATTACTACCTCTGAGGGTTTAGAGCTTGAGGTAGTCACCTCATACAAATACTTGGGAGTATGGCTAGATGGTACACTGTCCTTCTCTCAGCACATATCAAAGCAGCAGGCTAAAGTTAAATCTAGACTTGGTTTCCTCTATCGTAATCGCTCCTCTTTCACCCCGGCTGCCAAAATAACCCTGATTCAGATGACCATCCTACCCATACTAGATTTCGGAGACACCATTTATAGATCGGCAGGTAAGGGTGCTCTCGAGCGGCTAGATGTTCTTTATCATTTGGCCATTAGATTTGCCACCAATGCTCCTTATAGGACACATCACCGCACTCTATACTCCTCTGTAAACTGGTCATCTCTGTATACCCGTCGCAAGACCCACTGGTTGATGCTTATTTATAAAACCCTCTTAGGGTTTTATACTTTTATACTCTTAGGGTTTTATACTTTTATACTTTTATACTTTTATACTCCCCCCTATCTGAGATATCTACTGCAGCCCTCATCCTCCACATACAACACCCGTTCTGCCAGTCACGTTCTGTTAAAGGTCCCCAAAGCACACACATCCCTGGGCCGCTCGTCTTTTCAGTTCGCTGCAACTAGCGACTGGAACGAGCTGCAACAAACACTCAAACTGGACAGTTTTATCTCCATCTCTTCATTCAAAGACTCAATCATGGACACTCTTACTGACAGTTCTGGCTGCTTCGTGTGATGTATTGTTGTCTCTACCTTCTTGCCCTTTGTGCTGTTGTCTGTGTACAATAACGTTTGTACCATATTGTGTTGCTACCATGTTGTTTTCATGTTGTGTTGCTACCGTCCTGTGTTTACATTTACATTTACGTCATTTAGCAGACACTCTTATCCAGAGCGACTTACAGTAGAGTGCATACATTTTTATTAAATTTTACATACTGAGACAAGGATATCCCTACCGGCCAAACCCTCCCTAACCCGGACGACGCTATGCCAATTGTGCGTCGCCCCATGGACCTCCCGGTTGCGGCCGGCTGCGACAGAGCCTGGGCGCGAACCCAGCCCAGCCTGGGCGCGAACCCAGAGACTCTGGTGGCGCAGCTAGCACTGCGATGCAGTGCCCTAGACCACTGCGCCACCCGCCACCTAGACCACTGCGCCACATGTTGTCATGTGTTGCTGCCTTGCTATGTTGTTGTCTTAGGTCTCTCTTTATATAGTGTTGTGTTGTCTCTCTTGTCGTGATGTGTGTTTTGTCCTATATTTAAATATTTGTATTTTTAATCCCATCCCCCGTCCCCGTAGGAGGCCTTTTGCCTTTTGGTAGGCCGTTATTGTAAATAAGAATTTGTTCTAAACTGACTAGTTAAAGAAAGATTCAATAAAATAGACAAAATTCCATCAATCAGTGCCTTCGACAGGATTATAATCCAGGGTTTTCTACAGCATTATAATCCAGTGTTTTCTACAGAATTATAATCCAGTGTTTTCTACAGCATTATAATCCAGTGTTTTCTACATCACTATAATCCAGTGTTTTCTACATCATTATAATCCAGTGTTTTCTACATCATTATAATCCAGTGTTTTCTACCGCATTATAATCCAGTGTTTTCTACAGGATTATAACCCAGGGTTTTCTACAGCATTTTAATCCAGTGTTTTCTACATGATTATAATCCAGGGTTTTCTACAGCATTATAATCCAGTGTTTTCTACAGAATTATAATCCAGTGTTTTCTACAGCATTATAATCCAGTGTTTTCTACATCACTATAATCCAGTGTTTTCTACAGCATTATAATCCAGTGTTTTCTACAGGATTATAATCCAGTGCTTTCTACAGCATTTTAATCCAGTGTTTTCTACAGCATTATAATCCAGTGTTTTCTACAGCATTTTAATCCAGTGTTTTCTACAGCATTATAATCCAGTGTTTTCTACAGGATTATAATCCAGTGTTTTCTACAGGATTATAATCCAGTGTTTTCTACAGCATTATAATCCAGTGTTTTCTACATCACTATAATCCAGTGTGTTCTACAGCATTATAATCCAGTTTTTTCTACAGGATTATAATCCAGTGTTTTCTACAGCATTATAATCCAGTGTTTTCTACATCATTATAATCCAGTGTTTTCTACAGCATTATAATCCAGTGTTTTCTACATCATTATAATCCAGTGTTTTCTACAGCATTATAATCCAGTGTTTTCTACAGCATTATAATCCAGGGTTTTCTACATCATTATAATCCAGTGCCTTCTACAGGGGGTCGTGACCCTAGCCAGGGTGAGGTGGGGGGGTCGTGACCCTAGCCAGGGTCAGGTGGGGGGGTCGTGACCCTATCCAGGTTCAGGTGGGGGGATCGTGACCCTAGCCAGGGTCAGGTGGGGGGGTCGTGACCCTATCCAGGTTCAGGTGGGGGGGTCGTGACCCTAGCCAGGGTGAGGTGGGGGGGTCGTGACCCTAGCCAGGGTCAGGTGGGGGGGTCGTGACCCTATCCAGGTTCAGGTGGGGGGATCGTGACCCTAGCCAGGGTCAGGTGGGGG
Organism: Salvelinus fontinalis; assembly: GCF_029448725.1. Taxonomy (NCBI): domain Eukaryota; kingdom Metazoa; phylum Chordata; class Actinopteri; order Salmoniformes; family Salmonidae; genus Salvelinus; species Salvelinus fontinalis. The sequence goes on along the minus strand of NC_074687.1, from coordinate 14,711,431 downwards.
GGTCGTGACCCTATCCAGGTTCAGGTGGGGGGGTCGTGACCCTAGCCAGGGTGAGGTGGGGGGGGTCGTGACCCTAGCCAGGGTCAGGTGGGGGGGTCGTGACCCTATCCAGGTTCAGGTGGGGGGATCGTGACCCTAGCCAGGGTGAGGTGGGGGGGTCGTGACCCTAGCTAGGGTGAGGTGGAGGGATCGTGACCCTAGCCAGAGTGAGGTGGGGGGTCGTGACCCTAGCCAGGGTCAGGTGGGGGGGTCGTGACCCTAGCCAGGGTCAGGTGGGGGGGTCGTGACCCTATCCAGGGTCAGGTGGGGGGGTCGTGACCCTAGACAGGGTGAGGTGGAGGGATCGTGACCCTAGCTGTTTCATCATACTATCAGATACATCAGAGAGAGCGGGAGAGAGAGGCCTACCTGTTTCATCATACTATCAGATACATCAGAGAGAGGGAGAGGGAGAGGCCTACCTGTTTCATCATACTATCAGATACATCAGAGAGAGAGGGAGAGAGAGGCCTACCTGTTTCATCATACTATCAGATACATCAGAGAGAGGGAGAGGGAGAGGCCTACCTGTTTCATCATACTATCAGATACATCAGAGAGAGAGGGAGAGAGAGGCCTACCTGTTTCATCATACTATCAGATACATCAGAGAGAGGGAGAGGGAGAGGCCTACCTGTTTCATCATACTATCAGATACATCAGAGAGAGGGAGAGGGAGAGGCCTACCTGTTTCATCATATTATCAGATACATCAGAGAGAGAGAGAGAGAGAGGCCTACCTGTTTCATCATACTATCAGATACATCAGAGAGAGGGAGAGGCCTACCTGTTTCATCATACTATCAGATACATCAGAGAGAGGGAGAGGGAGAGGCCTACCTGTTTCATCATACTATCAGATACATCAGAGAGAGGGAGGGAGAGGCCTACCTGTTTCATCATACTATCAGATACATCAGAGAGAGAGGGAGAGGCCTACCTGTTTCATCATACTATCAGATACATCAGAGAGATGGAGAGGCCTACCTGTTTCATCATAATATCAGATACATCAGAGAGAGAGAGGGAGAGGCCTACCTGTTTCATCATACTATCAGATACATCAGAGAGAGAGGGAGAGGCCTACCTGTTTCATCATACAATCAGATACATCAGAGAGAGGGGGAGAGGCCTACCTGTTTCATCATACTATCAGATACATCAGAGAGAGGGAGAGGCCTACCTGTTTCATCATACTATCAGATACATCAGAGAGAGAGGGGGAGAGGCCTACCTGTTTCATCATACTATCAGATACATCAGAGAGGGGGAGAGGCCTACCTGTTTCATCATAATATCAGATACATCAGAGAGAGAGGGAGAGGCCTACCTGTTTCATCATATTATCAGATACATCAGAGAGAGAGGGAGAGGCCTACCTGTTTCATCATATTATCAGATACATCAGAGAGAGAGGGAGAGGCTCACCACATTCCACAGTTGCTCGGCAATGGGCAGCGGAAAGACAGTCTACAGCTAACTGAGGACAGACGGACACACAATAACCATAGATGTGATACTCTCCCCACTACCCCCGACTTTCTGAAAAATCAACTCATATTTTAATTACGAATGAGTTCATCTTTCATTATTTAAACAACTTCGTTCAAATGTTTTGAAGCCTATTTGTTTGTTGTTGAAGGAAACAAACTCCCTGGAAACTATGAGGAAAATGAATCTGCAACTCTCTGAAAAACAAAGTCAGATATTTGCAAATCAGGCCAACAAACAAGTTCTAGTTTAATCTCGCGAGGCGGGCAGGAAGTGCTGAGATGGTGAAACAGAATGAACAGGAAGAGAGTCAGAACATAGAGTTATCAGGATGAGAGTCAGAACACATAGAGTTATCAGGATGAGAGTCAGTACATATAGAGGATGAGAGTCAGTACATATAGAGTTATAAGGATGAGAGTCAGAACACATAGAGTTATCAGGATGAGAGTCAGTACACATAGAGGATGAGAGTCAGAACACAGAGAGTTATCAGGATGAGAGTCAGTACACATAGAGTTATCAGGATGAGAGTCAGAACACATAGAGGATGAGAGTCAGAACACAGAGAGTTATCAGGATGAGAGTCAGAACATATAGAGATATCAGGATGAGAGTCAGAACACATAGAGGATGAGAGTCAGTACATATAGAGTTATCAGGATGAGAGTCAGTACATATAGAGATATCAGGATGAGAGTCAGAACACATAGAGGATGAGAGTCAGAACACAGAGAGTTATCAGGATGAGAGTCAGTACACATAGAGTTATCAGGATGAGAGTCAGAACACATAGAGTTATCAGGATGAGAGTCAGAACATATAGAGATATCAGGATGAGAGTCAGAACACATAGAGGATGAGAGTCAGTACATATAGAGTTATCAGGATGAGAGTCAGTACATATAGAGTTATCAGGATGAGAGTCAGAACACATAGAGTTATCAGGATGAGAGTCAGAACACATAGAGTTATCAGGATGAGAGTCAGAACACATAGAGTTATCAGGATGAGAGTCAGAACACATAGAGGATGAGAGTCAGAACACAGAGAGTTATCAGGATGAGAGTCAGTACACATAGAGTTATCAGGATGAGAGTCAGAACACATAGAGTTATCAGGATGAGAGTCAGAACATATAGAGATATCAGGATGAGAGTCAGAACACATAGAGGATGAGAGTCAGTACATATAGAGTTATCAGGATGAGAGTCAGAACACATAGAGTTATCAGGATGAGAGTCAGTACATATAGAGTTATCAGGATGAGAGTCAGAACACATAGAGTTATCAGGATGAGAGTCAGTACACATAGAGTTATCAGGATGAGAGTCAGAACACATAGAGTTATCAGGATGAGAGTCAGAACATATAGAGATATCAGGATGAGAGTCAGAACACATAGAGGATGAGAGTCAGTACATATAGAGTTATCAGGATGAGAGTCAGAACACGTAGAGTTATCAGGATGAGAGTCAGTACATATAGAGTTATCAGGATGAGAGTCAGAACACATAGAGTTATCAGGATGAGAGTCAGTACACATAGAGTTATCAGGATGAGAGTCAGAACACATAGAGTTATCAGGATGAGAGTCAGAACATATAGAGATATCAGGATGAGAGTCAGAACACATAGAGGATGAGAGTCAGTACATATAGAGTTATCAGGATGAGAGTCAGAACACATAGAGTTATCAGGATGAGAGTCAGTACATATAGAGGATGAGAGTCAGTACATATAGAGTTATCAGGATGAGAGTCAGAACACATAGAGTTATCAGGATGAGAGTCAGTACATATAGAGGATGAGAGTCAGTACATATAGAGTTATCAGGATGAGAGTCAGAACACATAGAGTTATCAGGATGAGAGTCAGAACATATAGAGTTATCAGGATGAGAGTCAGAACATATAGAGGATGAGAGTCAGTACATATAGAGTTATCAGGATGAGAGTCAGAACATATAGAGATCAGGATGAGAGTCAGAACACATAGAGTTATCAGGATGAGAGTCAGAACATATAGAGATCAGGATGAGAGTCAGAACACATAGAGTTATCAGGATGAGAGTCAGAACATATCATAGCGAGAGAGAGATGATAAATAATGTATTTGATTCTGTATTTTCATTCCCACTTGGCTGCTAAGCACCGTTTACTCTTGTTTGGACTGTGTGTGTGTGTGTGTGTGTGTGTGTGTATGTGTGTGTGTGTGTGTGTGTGTGTGTGTGTGTGTGTGTGTGTGTGTGTGTGTGTGTGTGTGTGTGTGTGTGTGTGTGTGTGCTTATCACCATTTACTCTTATTTATGGAGGGGCATGTTGTGGTGTGATCATGTACAGAATGTACAAACCTGCAGGAAGTAAGTTAGCAGACAGCGGTGGACAGGAAACAGTTTTTATTTCTGCTGCTAAAGAGACAACAGCACTACTTCTGATCGTTGGAGGCTTGGAAAACGGATGGTGGGAGAGGAGGGATGGTGGGTGGGAGAGGAGGGATGGTGGGAGAGGAGGGATGGCGGGAGAGGAGGGATGGTGGGTGGGAGAGGAGGGATGGTGGGAGAGGAGGGATGGTGGGTGGGAGAGGAGGGATGGTGGGAGAGGAGGGATGGTGGGAGAGGAGGGATGGTGGGTGGGAGAGGGGGATGGTGGGAGAGGAGGGATGGTGGGAGAGGAGGGATGGTGGGAGAGGAGGGATGGTGGGTGGGAGAGGAGGAATGGTGGGAGAGGAGGGATGGTGGGAGGGAGAGGAGGGATGGTGGGTGGGAGAGGAGGGATGGTGGGAGAGGAGGGATGGTGGGAGAGGAGGGATGGTGGGAGAGGAGGGATGGTGGGAGAGGAGGGATGGTGGGAGAGGAGGGATGGCGGGAGAGGAGGGATGGTGGGTGGGAGAGGAGGGATGGTGGGAGAGGAGGGATGGTGGGTGGGAGAGGAGGGATGGATGGTGGGAGAGGAGGGATGGTGGGTGGGAGAGGAGGGATGGTGGGTGGGAGAGGAGGGATGGTGGGTGGGAGAGGAGGGATGGTGGGTGGGAGAGGAGGGATGGTGGGTGGGAGAGGAGGGATGGTGGGTGGGAGAGGAGGGATGGTGGGTGGGAGAGGAGGGATGGTGGGAGAGGAGGGATGGTGGGAGAGGAGGGATGGTGGGAGAGGAGGGATGGTGGGAGAGGAGGGATGGTGGGAGAGGAGGGATGGTGGGTGGGAGAGGGGGATGGTGGGAGAGGAGGGATGGTGGGAGAGGAGGGATGGTGGGTGGGAGAGGGGGATGGTGGGAGAGGAGGGATGGTGGGAGAGGAGGGATGGTGGGAGAGGAGGGATGGTGGGTGGGAGAGGAGGAATGGTGGGAGAGGAGGGATGGTGGGTGGGAGAGGAGGGATGGAGGGTGGGAGAGGAGGGATGGTGGGAGAGGAGGGATGGTGGGAGAGGAGGGATGGTGGGTGGGAGAGGAGGGATGGTGGGAGAGGAGGGATGGTGGGAGAGGAGGGATGGCGGGAGAGGAGGGATGGTGGGTGAGGAGGGATGGTGGGTGGGAGAGGAGGGATGGTGGGAGAGGAGGGATGGTGGGAGAGGAGGGATGGTGGGAGAGGAGGGATGGATGGTGGGAGAGGAGGGATGGTGGGAGAGGAGGGATGGTGGGTGGGAGAGGAGGGATGGTGGGAGAGGAGGGATGGTGGGTGGGAGAGGAGGGATGGTGGGAGAGGAGGGATGGTGGGAGAGGAGGAATGGTGGGTGGGAGAGGAGGGATGGTGGGTGGGAGAGGAGGGATGGATGGTGGGAGAGGAGGGATGGTGGGAGAGGAGGGATGGTGGGTGGGAGAGGAGGGATGGTGGGAGAGGAGGGATGGTGGGTGGGAGAGGAGGGATGGTGGGAGAGGAGGGATGGTGGGTGGGAGAGGAGGGATGGTGGGAGAGGAGGGATGGTGGGTGGGAGAGGAGGGATGGTGGGAGAGGAGGAATGGTGGGTGGGAGAGGAGGGATGGTGGGTGGGAGAGGAGGGATGGTGGGTGGGAGAGGAGGGATGGTGGGAGAGGAGGGATGGTGGGTGGGAGAGGAGGGATGGTGGGAGAGGAGGGATGGTGGGTGGGAGAGGAGGGATGGTGGGAGAGGAGGGGTGGTGGGTGGGAGAGGAGGGATGGTGGGAGAGGAGGGATGGTGGGAGAGGAGGAATGGTGGGTGGGAGAGGAGGGATGGTGGGTGGGAGAGGAGGGCTGGTGGGTGGGAGAGGAGGGATGGTGGGTGGGAGGGATGGTGGGTGGGAGAGGAGGGATGGTGGGTGGGAGAGGAGGGATGGTGGGAGAGGAGGGTTGGTGGGTGGGAGAGGAGGCATGGAGGGTGGGAGAGGAGGGATGGTGGGAGAGGAGGGATGGTGGGTGGGAGAGGAGGGATGGTGGGAGAGGAGGCATGGAGGGTGGGAGAGGAGGGTTGGTGGGAGAGGAGAGGTGGTGGGTGGGAGAGGAGAGATGGAAAACGGGAGACACCGAACACACCTCTGTTCACCTCTCAACAGGCCTCCCTTTATCCCTGCCTGTCTGTCTCTCTCCTCACCAGTCTGTCTCTCTCCTCACCAGGCTCCCTGTCTGTCTCTCTCCTCACCAGGCTCCCTGTCTGTCTCTCTCCTCACCAGGCTCCCTGTCTGTCTCTCTCCTCACCAGGCTCCCTGTCTGTCTCTCTCCTCACCAGGCTCCATGTCTGTCTCTCTCCTCACCAGGCTCCCTGTCTGTCTGTCTCCTCACCAGGCTCCCTGTCTGTCTCTCTCCTCACCTGTCTGTCTCTCTCCTCACCAGGCTCCCTGTCTGTCTCTCTCCTCACCAGTCTGTCTCTCTCCTCACCAGTCTGTCTCTCTCCTCACCAGGCTCCCTGTCTGTCTCTCTCCTCACCTGTCTGTCTCTCTCCTCACCAGTCTGTCTCTCTCCTCACCAGTCTGTCTCTCTCCTCACCAGTCTGTCTCTCTCCTCACCAGGCTCCCTGTCTGTCTCTCTCCTCACCAGTCTGTCTCTCTCCTCACCAGTCTGTCTCTCTCCTCACCAGGCTCCCTGTCTGTCTCTCTCCTCACCAGGCTCCCTGTCTGTCTCTCTCCTCACCAGGCTCCCTGTCTGTCTCTCTCCTCACCAGGCTCCCTGTCTGTCTCTCTCCTCACCAGGCTCCCTGTCTGTCTCTCTCCTCACCAGGCTCCCTGTCTGTCTCTCTCCTCACCAGGCTCCCTGTCTGTCTCTCTCCTCACCAGGCTCCCTGTCTGTCTCTCTCTCCTCACCAGGCTCCCTGTCTGTCTCTCTCCTCACCAGGCTCCCTGTCTGTCTCTCTCCTCACCTGTCTGTCTCTCTCCTCACCAGGCTCCCTGTCTGTCTCTCTCCCCTGTCTGTCTCTGTCTTCTGATGAATGGAGATGTTTCCCCAGAGAACATTGTGACTATCTCCCAGCAATATGGATGTGTAGTGGACAATAGAAAGAGATCCCTCTGTCATTGTGATATCATTGAGATGTCATTGTGATGTATTGAGATGTCATTGAGATGTCATTGTGATGTCATTGTGATGTATTGACAGATAAACGAGCCCTCAGACCTCCAATAAGAAGAAACCATCTGTGATCATGTGATGCTTTGAGTGACACACAGCTTGGTTACAGTTCTCACGTTACCACCTCCACCACAAAGCCTTCTGGGTCGATAATCTAACTGACCGGGTATCTTGTGAATGATCTAACCGGGTATCTTGTGAATAATCTATCTGACTGGGTATCTTGTGAATAATCTATCTGACTGGGTATTTTGTGAATAATCTGACTGGGTATCTTCTGAATAATCTGACTGGTTATCTTGTGAATAATCTAACTGGGTATCTTGTGAATAATCTAACTGGGTCTCTTGTGAATAATCTGACTGGGTCTCTTGTGAATAATCTGACTGGGTATCTTGTGAATAATCTAACTGGGTCTCTTGTGAACAATCTAAATGGGAATCTTGTGAATATTCTAACTGGGTATCTTGTGAATAATCTAACTAGGTATTTTCTGAATAATCTAACTGGGTCTCTTGTGAATAATCTAACTAGGTCTCTTGTGAATAATCTAACTAGGTATTTTCTGAATAATCTAACTGGGTCTCTTGTGAATAATCTAACTAGGTATCTTGTGAATAATCTAACTAGGTATTTTCTGAATAATCTAACTGGGTATCTTGTGAATAATCTAACTAGGTATTTTGTGAATAATCTGACTGGGTATTTTCTGAATAATCTAACTGGGTATCTTGTGAATAATCGAACTGGGTCTCTTGTGAATAATCTAACTAGGTATTTTGTGAATAATCTAACTGGGTCTCTTGTGAATAATCTAACTGGGTATCTTGTGAATAATCTAACTGGGTATCTTGTGAATAATCCAACTGGGTATCTTGTGAATAATCTAACTGGGTATCTTGTGAATAATCTAATTGGTTATTTTGTGAATAATCTAACTTGGTATTTTGTGAATAATCTAACTGGGTATTTTGTGAATAATCTAACTGGGTATTTTGTGAATAATCTAACTAACTGGGTATTTTGTGAATAATCTAACTGGGTATCTTGTGAATAATCTAACTAACTGGGCATCTTGTGAATAATATAACTAACTGGGTATCTTGTGAATAATCTAATTGGTTATTTTGTGAATAATCTAACTGGGTATTTTGTGAATAATATAACTAACTGGGTACCTTGTGAATAATCTAATTGGTTATTTTGTGAATAATCTAACTGGGTATTTTGTGAATAATCTAACTTGGCATTTTGTGAATAATCTAACTGGGTATCGTGTGAATAATCTAACTAGGTATTTTCTGAATAATCTAACTGGGTCTCTTGTGAATAATCTAACTGGGTCTCTTGTGAATAATCTAACTGGGTCTCTTGTGAATAATCTAACTAGGTATTTTCTGAATAATCTAACTGGGTATCTTGTGAATAATCTAACTAGGTATTTTGTGAATAATCTGACTGGGTATTTTGTGAATAATCTAACTGGGTATCTTGTGAATAATCTAACTGGGTATCTTGTGAATAATCTAACTGGGTCTCTTGTGAATAATCTAACTGGGTATCTTCTGAATAATCTAACTGGGTATCTTGTGAATAATCTAACTGGGTATCTTGTGAATAATCTAACTGGGTCTCTTTTGAATAATCTGACTGGGTATCTTGTGAATACTCTGACTGGGTAGCTTGTGAATAATCTAACTGGGTATCTTGTGAATAATCTGACTGGGTCTCTTGTGAATAATCTAACTGGGTATCTTGTGAATAATCTGACTGGGTCTCTTGTGAATAATCTGACTGGGTATCTTTTGAATAATCTAACTGGGTATCTTGTGAATAATCTAACTGGGTATCTTGTGAATAATCTAACTGGGTATCTTGTGAATAATCTGACTGTGTATCTTGTGAATAATCTAACTGGGTATCTTCTGAATAATCTGACTGGGTATCTTGTGGGAATATTGTGAATAATCTAACTGGGTATCTTCTGAATAATCTGACTGGGTATCTTGTGAATACTCTGACTGGGTAGCTTGTGAATAATCTAACTGGGTCTCTTGTGAATAATCTAACTGGGTCTCTTGTGAATAATCTAACTGGGTCTCTTGTGAATAATCTAACTGGGTCTCGTGTGAATAATCTGACTGGGTCTCTTGTGAATAATCTGACTGGGTCTCTTGTGAATAATCTGACTGGGTCTCTTGTGAATAATCTATCTGGGTATCTTGTGAATAATCTAACTGGGTCTCTTGTGAATAATCTGACTGTGTATCTTGTGAATAATCTAACTGGGTATCTTCTGAAAAATCTGACTGGGTATCTTGTGAATAATCTGACTGGGTATCTTGTGAAAAATCTGACTGGGTCTCTTGTGAATAATCTAACTGGGTCTCTTGTGAATAATCTGACTGGGTCTCTTGTGAATACTCTGACTGGGTAGCTTGTGAATAATCTAACTGGGTCTCTTGTGAATAATCTAACTGGGTCTCTTGTGAATAATCTAACTGGGTCTCTTGTGAATAATCTAACTGGGTCTCGTGTGAATAATCTGACTGGGTCTCGTGTGAATAATCTGACTGGGTCTCTTGTGAATAATCTGACTGGGTCTCTTGTGAATAATCTATCTGGGTATCTTGTGAATAATCTAACTGGGTCTCTTGTGAATAATCTGACTGTGTATCTTGTGAATAATCTAACTGGGTATCTTCTGAAAAATCTGACTGGGTATCTTGTGAATAATCTGACTGGGTATCTTGTGAAAAATCTGACTGGGTCTCTTGTGAATAATCTAACTGGGTCTCTTGTGAATAATCTGACTGGGTCTCTTGTGAATAATCTAACTTGGTCTCTTGTGAATAATCTAACTGGGTATCTTGTGAATAATCTGACTGGGTCTCTTGTGAATAATCCAACTTGGTCTCTTGTGAATAATCTAACTGGGTATCTTGTGAATAATCTAACTGGGTATCTTGTGAATAATCTGACTGGGTATATTGTGAATAATCTGACTGGTATCGTGTGAATAATCTAACTGGGTATCTTGTGAATAATTTAACTGGGTAACTTGTGAATAATCTAACTGGGTATCTTCTGAATTATCTGACTGGGTCTCTTGTGAATAATCTGACTGGGTATCTTGTGATTAATCTGACTGGGTATCTTGTGAATAATATGACTGGGTATCTTCTGAATAATCTGACAGGGTATTTTTGTGAATAATCTAACTGGGTCTCTTGTGAATAATCTGACTGGGTATCTTCTGAATAATCCGACTGGGTCTCTTGTGAATAATCTGACTGGGTATTTTATGAATAATCTGACTGGGTATCTTGTGAATAATCTGACTGGGTATATTGTGAATAATCTGACTGGGTATCTTGTGAATAATCTAACTAGGTATTTTGTGAATAATCTAACTGGGTCTCTTGTGAATAATCTAACTAGGTATTTTCTGAATAATCTAACTTGGTCTCTTGTGAATAATCTAACTGGGTATCTTGTGAATAATCTAACTGGGTATCTTGTGAATAATCTGACTGGGTATATTGTGAATAATCTGACTGGTATCGTGTGAATAATCTAACTGGGTATCTTGTGAATAATTTAACTGGGTAACTTGTGAATAATCTAACTGGGTATCTTCTGAATTATCTGACTGGGTCTCTTGTGAATAATCTGACTGGGTATCTTGTGAATAATCTGACTGGGTATCTTGTGAATAATATGACTGGGTATCTTCTGAATAATCTGACAGGGTATTTTTGTGAATAATCTAACTGGGTCTCTTGTGAATAATCTAACTAGGTATTTTGTGAATAATCTAACTGGGTCTCTTGTGAATTATCTAACTAGGTATTTTCTGAATAATCTAACTGGGTCTCTTGTGAATTATCTAACTAGGTATTTTCTGAATAATCTAACTGGGTCTCTTGTGAATAATCTAACTAGGTATTTTGTGAATAATCCTACTGGGTATCTTGTGAATAATATAACTGGGTATCTTGTGAATAATCTGACTGGGTATTTTGTGAATAATCTAACTGGATATCTTGTGAATAATCTAACTGGGTATCTTGTGAATAATCTAACTGGGTATCTTGTGAATAATCTAACTGGGTATCTTCTGAATAATCTAACTGGGTATCTTCTGAATAATCTAAATGGGTATCTTCTGAATAATCTAACTAGCTATTTTCTGAATAATCTAACTAAGTATTTTCTGAATACTCCAACTGGGTATCTTGTGAATAATTTAACTAGGTATTTTCTGAATAATCTAACTAGGTATTTTCTCAATAATCCAACTAGGTATCTTGTGAATAATCTATCTAGGTATTTTCTGAATAATTTAACCGGGTATCTTGTGAATAATCTGACTGGGTTTCTTGTGAATAATCTAACCGGGTATCTTGTGAATAATCTATCTGGGTATCTTGTGAATAATCTAACTGGGTATCTTGTGAATAATCTGACTGTGTATCTTGTGAATAATCTAACTGGGTATCTTCTGAATAATCTGACTGGGTATCTTGTGGGTATTTTTTGAATAATCTAACGGGGTATTTTCTGAATAATCTAACTGGGTCTCTTGTGAATAATCTAACTAGGTATTTTCTGAATAATCTAACTGGGTCTCTTGTGAATAATCTAACTAGGTATTTTCTGAATAATCTAACTGGGTCTCTTGTGAATAATCTGACTGGGTCTCTTGTGAATAATCTAACTGGGTCTCTTGTGAATAATCTGACTGGGTATCTTGTGAACAATCTGACTGGGTATCTTGTGAATAATCTGACTGGGTGTCTTGTGAATAATCTGACTGGGTATCTTTTGAATAATCTGACTGTGTATCTTGTGAATAATCTAACTGGGTATCTTCTGAATAATCTGACTGGGTATCTTGTGGGTATCTTGTGAATAATCTAACTGGGTATCTTCTGAATAATCTGACTTGGTATCTTGTGAATACTCTGACTGGGTAGCTTGTGAATAATCTAACTGGGTCTCTTGTGAAGAATCAAACTGGGTCTCTTGTGAATAATACGACTGGGTCTCTTGTGAATAATCTAACTGGGTCTCTTGTGAATAATCTAACTGGGTCTCGTGTGAATAATCTAACTGGGTATCTTCTGAATAATCTGACTGGGTATCTTGTGAATACTCTGACTGGGTAGCTTGTGAATAATCTAACTGGGTCTCTTGTGAATAATCTAACTGGGTCTCTTGTGAATAATCTAACTGCGTCTCTTCTGAATAATCTGACTGGGTATCTTCTGAAAAATCTGACTGGGTATCTTGTGAATAATCTGACTGGGTATCTTGTGAATAATCTGACTGGGTCTCTTGTGAATAATCTAACTGGGTCTCTTGTGAATAATCTGACTGGGTCTCTTGTGAATAATATAACTGGGTCTCTTGTGAATAATCTAACTGGGTATCTTGTGAATAATCTGACTTGGTCTCTTGTGAATAATCTAACTTGGTCTCTTGTGAATAATCTAACTGGGTATCTTGTGAATAATCTAACTGGGTATCTTGTGAATAATCTGACTGGGTATATTGTGAATAATCTGAATGGTATCGTGTGAATAATCTAACTGGGTATCTTGTGAATAATTTAACTGGGTAACTTGTGAATGATCTAACTGGGTATCTTCTGAAAAATCTGAATGGGTCTCTTGTGAATAATCTGACAGGGTATTTTGTGAATAATCTAACTGGGTCTCTTGTGAATAATCTGACTGGGTATCTTCTGAATAATCCGACTGGGTCTCTTGTGAATAATCTGACTGGGTATTTTATGAATAATCTGACTGGGTATCTTGTGAATAATCTGACTGGGTATATTGTGAATAATCTGACTGGGTATCTTGTGAATAATCTGACTGGGTATCTTCTGAATAATCTAACTGGGTCTCTTGTGAATAATCTGACTGGGTATCTTGTGAATAATCTGATTGGGTATTTTGTGAATAATTTAACTGGGTCTCTTGTGAATAATCTAACTAGGTATTTTGTGAATAATCCTACTGGGTATCTTGTGAATAATATAACTGGGTATCTTGTGAATAATCTGACTGGGTATTTTGTGAATAATCTAACTGGATATCTTGTGAATAATCTAACTGGGTATCTTGTGAATAATCTAACTGGGTATCTTGTGAATAATCTGACTGGGTCTCTTGTGAATAATCTGACTGGGTATCTTTTGAATAATCTAACTGGGTATCTTGTGAATAATCTGACTGTGTATCTTGTGAATAATCTAACTGGGTATCTTCTGAATAATCTGACTGGGTATCTTGTGGGTATCTTGTGAATAATCTAACTGGGTATCTTCTGAATAATCTGACTGGGTATCTTGTGAATACTCTGACTGGGTAGCTTGTGAATAATCTAACTGGGTCTCTTGTGAATAATCTAACTGGGTCTCTTGTGAATAATCTGACTGGGTCTCTTGTGAATAATCTAACTGGGTCTCGTGTGAATAATCTGACTGGGTCTCGTGTGAATAATCTGACTGGGTCTCTTGTGAATAATCTGACTGGGTCTCTTGTGAATAATATATCTGGGTATCTTGTGAATAATCTAACTGGGTCTCTTGTGAATAATCTAACTGTGTATCTTGTGAATAATCTAACTGGGTATCTTCTGAAAAATCTGACTGGGTATCTTGTGAATAATCTGACTGGGTATCTTGTGAAAAATCTGACTGGGTCTCTTGTGAATAATCTAACTGGGTCTCTTGTGAATAATCTGACTGGGTCTCTTGTGAATAATCTAACTTGGTCTCTTGTGAATAATCTAACTGGGTATCTTGTGAATAATCTGACTGGGTCTCTTGTGAATAATCCAACTTGGTCTCTTGTGAATAATATAACTGGGTATCTTGTGAATAATCTAACTGGGTATCTTGTGAATAATCTGACTGGGTATATTGTGAATAATCTGACTGGTATCGTGTGAATAATCTAACTGGGTATCTTGTGAATAATTTAACTGGGTAACTTGTGAATAATCTAACTGGGTATCTTCTGAATTATCTGACTGGGTCTCTTGTGAATAATCTGACTGGGTATCTTGTGATTAATCTGACTGGGTATCTTGTGAATAATATGACTGGGTATCTTCTGAATAATCTGACAGGGTATTTTTTTGAATAATCTAACTGGGTCTCTTGTGAATAATCTGACTGGGTATCTTCTGAATAATCCGACTGGGTCTCTTGTGAATAATCTGACTGGGTATTTTATGAATAATCTGACTGGGTATCTTGTGAATAATCTGACTGGGTATATTGTGAATAATCTGACTGGGTATCTTGTGAATAATCTGACTGGGTATCTTCTGAATAATCTAACTGGGTCTCTTGTGAATTATCTAACTAGGTATTTTCTGAATAATCTAACTGGGTCTCTTGTGAATAATCTAACTAGGTATTTTCTGAATAATCTAACTGGGTCTCTTGTGAATAATCTAACTAGGTATTTTCTCAATAATCTAACTGGGTCTCTTGTGAATAATCTAACTAGGTATTTTCTCAATAATCTAACTGGGTATCTTGTGAATAATCCTACTGGGTATCTTGTGAATAATCTAACTGGGTATCTTGTGAATAATCTAACTAGGTATTTTCTGAATAATCTAACTTGGTCTCTTGTGAATAATCTAACTGGGTATCTTGTGAATAATCTAACTGGGTATCTTGTGAATAATCTGACTGGGTATATTGTGAATAATCTGACTGGTATCGTGTGAATAATCTAACTGGGTATCTTGTGAATAATTTAACTGCGTAACTTGTGAATAATCTAACTGGGTATCTTCTGAATTATCTGACTGGGTCTCTTGTGAATAATCTGACTGGGTATCTTGTGAATAATCTGACTGGGTATCTTGTGAATAATATGACTGGGTATCTTCTGAATAATCTGACAGGGTATTTTTGTGAATAATCTAACTGGGTCTCTTGTGAATAATCTGACTGGGTATCTTCTGAATAATCCGACTGGGTCTCTTGTGAATAATCTGACTGGGTATTTTATGAATAATCTGACTGGGTATCTTGTGAATAATCTGACTGGGTATATTGTGAATAATCTGACTGGGGATCTTGTGAATAATCTGACTGGGTATCTTCTGAATAACCTAACTGGGTCTCTTGTGAATAATCTAACTAGGTATTTTCTGAATAATCTAACTGGGTCTCTTGTGAATAATCTAACTAGGTATTTTCTGAATAATCTAACTGGGTCTCTTGTGAATAATCTAACTAGGTATTTTCTGAATAATCTAACTGGGTCTCTTGTGAATAATCTAACTAGGTATTTTGTGAATAATCCTACTGGGTATCTTGTGAATAATATAACTGGGTATCTTGTGAATAATCTGACTGGGTATTTTGTGAATAATCTAACTGGATATCTTGTGAATAATCTAACTGGGTATCTTGTGAATAATCTAACTGGGTATCTTGTGAATAATCTAACTGGGTATCTTCTGAATAATCTAACTGGGTATCTTCTGAATAATCTAAATGGGTATCTTCTGAATAATCTAACTAGCTATTTTCTGAATAATCTAACTAAGTATTTTCTGAATAATCCAACTGGGTATCTTGTGAATAATCTAACTAGGTATTTTCTGAATAATCTAACTAGGTATTTTCTCAATAATCCAACTAGGTATCTTGTGAATAATCTATCTAGGTATTTTCTGAATAATTTAACCGGGTATCTTGTGAATAATCTGACTGGGTCTCTTGTGAATAATCTAACCGGGTATCTTGTGAATAATCTATCTGGGTATCTTGTGAATAATCTAACTGGGTATCTTGTGAATAATCTGACTGTGTATCTTGTGAATAATCTAACTGGGTATCTTCTGAATAATCTGACTGGGTATCTTGTGGGTATTTTGTGAATAATCTAACGGGGTATTTTCTGAATAATCTAACTGGGTCTCTTGTGAATAATCTAACTAGGTATTTTCTGAATAATCTAACTGGGTCTCTTGTGAATAATCTAACTAGGTATTTTCTGAATAATCTAACTGGGTCTCTTGTGAATAATCTGACTGGGTCTCTTGTGAATAATCTAACTGGGTCTCTTGTGAATAATCTGACTGGGTATCTTGTGAACAATCTGACTGGGTATCTTGTGAATAATCTGACTGGGTCTCTTGTGAATAATCTGACTGGGTATCTTTTGAATAATCTAACTGGGTATCTTGTGAATAATCTAACTGGGTATCTTGTGAATAATCTGACTGTGTATCTTGTGAATAATCTAACTGGGTATCTTCTGAATAATCTGACTGGGTATCTTGTGGGTATCTTGTGAATAATCTAACTGGGTATCTTCTGAATAATCTGACTTGGTATCTTGTGAATACTCTGACTGGGTAGCTTGTGAATAATCTAACTGGGTCTCTTGTGAAGAATCAAACTGGGTCTCTTGTGAATAATACGACTGGGTCTCTTGTGAATAATCTAACTGGGTCTCTTGTGAATAATCTAACTGGGTCTCGTGTGAATAATCTAACTGGGTATCTTCTGAATAATCTGACTGGGTATCTTGTGAATACTCTGACTGGGTAGCTTGTGAATAATCTAACTGGGTCTCTTGTGAATAATCTAACTGGGTCTCTTGTGAATAATCTAACTGCGTCTCTTCTGAATAATCTGACTGGGTATCTTCTGAAAAATCTGACTGGGTATCTTGTGAATAATCTGACTGGGTATCTTGTGAATAATCTCACTGGGTATCTTGTGAATAATCTAACTGGGTCTCTTGTGAATAATCTAACTTGGTCTCTTGTGAATAATCTAACTGGGTATCTTGTGAATAATCTAACTGGGTATCTTGTGAATAATCTGACTGGGTATATTGTGAATAATCTGAATGGTATCGTGTGAATAATCTAACTGGGTATCTTGTGAATAATCTGACTGGGTATATTGTGAATAATCTGACTGGGTATCTTGTGAATAATCTGACTGGGTATCTTCTGAATAATCTAACTGGGTCTCTTGTGAATAATCTAACTAGGTATTTTGTGAATAATCTAACTGGGTCTCTTGTGAATAATCTAACTAGGTATTTTGTGAATAATCCTACTGGGTATCTTGTGAATAATATAACTGGGTATCTTGTGAACAATCTGACTGGGTATTTTGTGAATAATCTAACTGGATATCTTGTGAATAATCTAACTGGGTATCTTGTGAATAATCTAACTGGGTCTCTTGTGAATAATCTAACTGGGTCTCTTCTGAATAATCTAACTGGGTATCTTCTGAATAATCTAAAAAGGTATCTTCTGAATAATCTAACTAGCTATTTTCTGAATAATCTAACTAGGTATTTTCTGAATAATCCAACTGGTATCTTGTGAATAATCTAACTAGGTATTTTCTGAATAATCTAACTAGGTATTTTCTGAATAATCCAACTAGGTATCTTGTGAATAATCTAACTAGGTATTTTCTGAATAATTTAACCGGGTATCTTGTGAATAATCTGACTGGGTCTCTTGTGAATAATCTAACCGGGTATCTTGTGAATAATCTATCTGGGTCTCTTGTGAATAATCTAACTTGGTCTCTTGTGAATAATCTAACTGGGTATCTTGTGAATAATCTAACTGGGTATCTTGTGAATAATCTGACTGGGTATATTGTGAATAATCTGAATGGTATCGTGTGAATAATCTAACTGGGTATCTTGTGAATAATTTAACTGGGTAACTTGTGAATGATCTAACTGGGTATCTTCTGAAAAATCTGAATGGGTCTCTTGTGAATAATCTGACTTGGTATCTTGTGAATAATCTGACTGGGTATCTTGTGAATAATATGACTGGGTATCTTCTGAATAATCTGACAGGGTATTTTGTGAATAATCTAACTGGGTCTCTTGTGAATAATCTGACTGGGTATCTTCTGAATAATCCGACTGGGTCTCTTGTGAATAATCTGACTGGGTATTTTATGAATAATCTGACTGGGTATCTTGTGAATAATCTGACTGGGTATATTGTGAATAATCTGACTGGGTATCTTCTGAATAATCCGACTGGGTCTCTTGTGAATAATCTGACTGGGTATTTTGTGAATAATCTACTTGGGTCTCTTGTGAATAATCTAACTAGGTATTTTCTGAATAATCTAACTGGGTATCTTCTGAATGATCTAACTGGGTCTCTTGAGAATAATCTAACTAGGTATTTTCTGAATAATCTACTTGGGTCTCTTGTGAATAATCTAACTAGGTATTTTCTGAATAATCTAACTGGGTATCTTCTGAATGATCTAACTGGGTCTCTTGAGAATAATCTAACTAGGTATTTTCTGAATAATCTAACTGGGTCTCTTGTGAATAATCTAACTAGGTATTTTCTGAATAATCTAACTGGGTCTCTTGTGAATAATCTAACTAGGTATTTTGTGAATAATCCTACTGGGTATGTTGTGAATAATATAACTGGGTATCTTGTGAATAATCTGACTGGGTATTTTGTGAATAATCTAACTGGATATCTTGTGAATAATCTAACTGGGTATCTTGTGAATAATCTAACTGGGTCTCTTGTGAATAATCTAACTGGGTCTCTTCTGAATAATCTAACTGGGTATCTTCTGAATAATCTAAAAAGGTATCTTCTGAATAATCTAACTAGCTATTTTCTGAATAATCTAACTAGGTATTTTCTGAAAAATCCAACTGGGTATCTTGTGAATAATCTAACTAGGTATTTTCTGAATAATCTAACTAGGTATTTTCTGAATAATCCAACTAGGTATCTTGTGAATAATCTAACTAGTTATTTTCTGAATAATTTAACCGGGTATCTTGTGAATAATCTGACTGGGTCTCTTGTGAATAATCTAACCGGGTATCTTGTGAATAATCTATCTGGGTATCTTGTGAATAATCTAACTGGGTATCTTGTGAATAATCTGACTGTGTATCTTGTGAATAATCTAACTGGGTATCTTCTGAATAATCTGACTGGGTATCTTGTGGGTATCTTGTGAATAATCTAACTGGGTATCTTCTGAATAATCTGACTGGGTATCTTGTGAATACTCTGACTGGGAAGCTTGTGAATAATCTAACTGCGTCTCTTGTGAATAATCTAACTGGGTCTCTTGTGCATAATCTGACTGGGTCTCTTGTGAATAATCTAACTGGGTCTCGTGTGAATAATCTGACTGGGTCTCTTGTGAATAATCTGACTGGGTCTCTTGTGAATAATCTAATTGGGTCTCTTGTGAATAATCTGACTGGGTATCTTGTGAATAATCTGACTGGGTATCTTTTGAATAATCTAACTGGGTATCTTGTGAATAATCTATCTGGGTATCTTGTGAATAATCTAACTGGGTATCTTGTGAATAATCTAACTGGGTCTCTTGTGAATAATCTGACTGGGTCTCTTTTGAATAATCTAACTTTGTCTCTTGTGAATAGTCTAACTGGGTATCTTGTGAATAATCTGACTGGGTCTCTTGTGAATAATCTAACTTGGTCTCTTGTGAATAATCTAACTGGGTATCTTGTGAATAATCTAACTGGGTATCTTGTGAATAATCTGACTGGGTATATTGTGAATAATCTGACTGGTATCGTGTGAATAATCTAACTGGGTATCTTGTGAATAATTTAACTGGGTCTCTTGTGAATAATCTGACTGGGTCTCTTGTGAATAATCTAACTGGGTCTCTTGTGAATAATCTAACTGGGTCTCGTGTGAATAATCTAACTGGGTATCTTCTGAATAATCTGACTCGGTATCTTGTGAATACTCTGACTGGGTAGCTTGTGAATAATCTAACTGGGTCTCTTGTGAATAATCTAACTGGGTCTCTTGTGAATAATCTGACTGGGTCTCTTGTGAATAATCTAACTGGGTCTCTTGTGAATAATCTAACTGGGTCTCTTGTGAATAATCTGACTGGGTATCTTGTGAATAATCTGACTGGGTATCTTGTGAAAAATCTGACTGGGTCTCTTGTGAATAATCTAACTGGGTCTCTTGTGAATAATCTGACTGGGTCTCTTGTGAATAATCTAACTGGGTCTCTTGTGAATAATCTAACTGGGTATCTTGTGAATAATCTGACTGGGTCTCTTGTGAATAATCTAACTTGGTCTCTTGTGAATAATCTAACTGGGTATCTTGTGAATAATCTAACTGGGTATCTTGTGAATAATCTGACTGGGTATTTTGTGAATAATCTAACTGGCTATTTTCTGAATAATCTAACTAGGTATTTTCTGAATAATCCAACTGGGTATCTTGTGAATAATCTAACTAGGTATTTTCTGAATAATCTAACTAGGTATTTTCTGAATAATCCAACTAGGTATCTTGTGAATAATCTAACTAGGTATTTTCTGAATAATTTAACCGGGTATCTTGTGAATAATCTGACTGGGTCTCTTGTGAATAATCTAACCGGGTATCTTGTGAATAATCTATCTGGGTATCTTGTGAATAATCTAACTGGGTATCTTGTGAATAATCTGACTGTGTATCTTGTGAATAATCTAACTGGGTATCTTCTGAATAATCTGACTGGGTATCTTGTGGGTATCTTGTGAATAATCTAACTGGGTATCTTCTGAATAATCTGACTGGGTATCTTGTGAATACTCTGACTGGGTAGCTTGTGAATAATCTAACTGCATCTCTTGTGAATAATCTAACTGGGTCTCTTGTGCATAATCTGACTGGGTCTCTTGTGAATAATCTAACTGGGTCTCTTGTGAATAATCTAACTGGGTCTCGTGTGAATAATCTGACTGGGTCTCTTGTGAATAATCTGACTGGGTCTCTTGTGAATAATCTAATTGGGTCTCTTGTGAATAATCTGACTAGGTATCTTGTGAATAATCTGACTGGGTATCTTTTGAATAATCTAACTGGGTATCTTGTGAATAATCTATCTGGGTATCTTGTGAATAATCTAATTGGGTATCTTGTGAATAATCTAACTGGGTCTCTTGTGAATAATCTGACTGGGTCTCTTTTGAATAATCTAACTTTGTCTCTTGTGAATAATCTAACTGGGTATCTTGTGAATAATCTGACTGGGTCTCTTGTGAATAATCTAACTTGGTCTCTTGTGAATAATCTAACTGGGTATCTTGTGAATAATCTAACTGGGTATCTTGTGAATAATCTGACTGGGTATATTGTGAATAATCTGACTGGTATCGTGTGAATAATCTAACTGGGTATCTTGTGAATAATTTAACTGGGTCTCTTGTGAATAATCTGACTGGGTCTCTTGTGAATAATCTAACTGGGTCTCTTGTGAATAATCTAACTGGGTCTCGTGTGAATAATCTAACTGGGTATCTTCTGAATAATCTGACTCGGTATCTTGTGAATACTCTGACTGGGTAGCTTGTGAATAATCTAACTGGGTCTCTTGTGAATAATCTAACTGGGTCTCTTGTGAATAATCTGACTGGGTCTCTTGTGAATAATCTAACTGGGTCTCTTGTGAATAATCTAACTGGGTCTCTTGTGAATAATCTGACTGGGTATCTTGTGAATAATCTGACTGGGTATCTTGTGAAAAATCTGACTGGGTCTCTTGTGAATAATCTAACTGGGTCTCTTGTGAATAATCTGACTGGGTCTCTTGTGAATAATCTAACTGGGTCTCTTGTGAATAATCTAACTGGGTATCTTGTGAATAATCTGACTGGGTCTCTTGTGAATAATCTAACTTGGTCTCTTGTGAATAATCTAACTGGGTATCTTGTGAATAATCTAACTGGGTATCTTGTGAATAATCTGACTGGGTATATTGTGAATAATCTGACTGGTATCGTGTGAATAATCTAACTGGGTATCTTGTGAATAATTTAACTGGGTAATTTGAGAATAATTTAACTAGGTATTTTCTGAATAATCTAACTGGGTCTCTTGTGAATAATCTGACTAGGTATTTTGTGAATAATCCTACTGGGTATCTTGTGAATAATATAACTGGGTATCTTGTGAATAATCTGACTGGGTATTTTGTGAATAATCTAACTGGATATCTTGTGAATAATCTAACTGGGTATCTTGTGAATAATCTAACTGGGTCTCTTGTGAATAATCTGACTGGGTATCTTGTGAATAATCTAACTGGGTATCTTGTGAATAATCTAAATGGGTATCTTCTGAATAATCTAACTAGCTATTTTCTGAATAATCTAACTAGGTATTTTCTGAATAATCCAACTGGGTATCTTGTGAATAATCTAACTAGGTATTTTCTGAATAATCTAACTAGGTATTTTCTGAATAATCCAACTAGGTATCTTGTGAATAATCTAACTAGGTATTTTCTGAATAATTTAACCGGGTATCTTGTGAATAATCTAACTGGGTCTCTTGTGAATAATCTAACCGGGTATCTTGTGAATAATCTAACTAGGTATCTTGTGAATAATCTAACTAGGTATTTTCTAAATAATTTAACCGGGTATCTTGTGAATAATCTGACTGTGTATCTTGTGAATAATCTAACTGGATATCTTCTGAATAATCTGACTGGGTATCTTGTGGGTATCTTGTGAATAATCTAACTGGGTATCTTCTGAATAATCTGACTGGGTATCTTGTGAATACTCTGACTGGGTAGCTTGTGAATAATCTAACTGCGTCCCTTGTGAATAATCTAACTGGGTCTCTTGTGCATAATCTGACTGGGTCTCTTGTGAATACTCTAACTGGGTCTCTTGTGAATAATCTAACTGGGTCTCGTGTGAATAATCTGACTGGGTCTCTTGTGAATAATCTGACTGGGTCTCTTGTGAATAATCGAATTGGGTCTCTTGTGAATAATCTGACTGGGTATCTTGTGAATAATCTGACTGGGTATCTTGTGAATAATCTGACTGGGTATCTTTTGAATAATCTAACTGGGTATCTTGTGAATAATCTGACTGGGTCTCTTTTGAATAATCTGACTGGGTCTCTTGTGAATAATCTAACTGGGTCTCTTGTGAATAATCTGACTGTGTATCTTGTGAATAATCTAACTGGATATCTTCTGAATAATCTGACTGGGTATCTTGTGGGTATCTTGTGAATAATCTAACTGGGTATCTTCTGAATAATCTGACTGGGTATCTTGTGAATACTCTGACTGGGTAGCTTGTGAATAATCTAACTGCGTCTCTTGTGAATAATCTAACTGGGTCTCTTGTGCATAATCTGACTGGGTCTCTTGTGAATACTCTAACTGGGTCTCTTGTGAATAATCTAACTGGGTCTCGTGTGAATAATCTGACTGGGTCTCTTGTGAATAATCTGACTGGGTCTCTTGTGAATAATCGAATTGGGTCTCTTGTGAATAATCTGACTGGGTATCTTGTGAATAATCTGACTGGGTATCTTGTGAATAATCTGACTGGGTATCTTTTGAATAATCTAACTGGGTATCTTGTGAATAATCTGACTGGGTCTCTTTTGAATAATCTAACTTTGTCTCTTGTGAATAATCTAACTGGGTCTCTTGTGAATAATCTAACTGGGTCTCTTGTGAATAATCTAACTTGGTCTCTTGTGAATAATCTAACTGGGTATCTTGTGAATAATCTAACTGGGTATCTTGTGAATAATCTAACTGGGTATCTTGTGAATAATCTGACTGGGTATATTGTGAATAATCTGACTGGTATCGTGTGAATAATCTAACTGGGTATCTTGTGAATAATTTAACTGGGTAACTTTTGAATAATCTAACTGGGTATCTTCTGAATAATCTGACTGGGTCTCTTGTGAATAATCTGACTGGGTCTCTTGTGAATAATCTGACTGGGTATCTTGTGAATAATATGACTGGGTATCTTCTGAGTAATCTGACAGGGTATTTTGTGAATAATCTAACTGGGTCTCTTGTGAATAATCTGACTGGGTATCTTCTGAATAATCTGACTGGGTCTCTTGTGAATAATCTGACTGGGTATTTTATGAATAATCTGACTGGGTATCTTGTGGTTAATCTGACTGGGTATCTTGTGAATAATCTAACTGGGTATCTTCTGAATAATCTAACTGGGTCTCTTGTGAATAATCTGACTGGGTATCTTGTGAATAATCTGACTGGGTATTTTGTGAATAATCTAACTGGGTCTCTTGTGAATAATCTAACTAGGTATTTTGTGAATAATCTAACTGGGTCTCTTGTGAATAATATAAATAGGTATTTTCTGAATAATCTAACTGGGTATCTTCTGAATAATCTGACTGGGTATCTTGTGAATAATCTGACTGGGTATCTTGTGAATAATCTAACTAGGTATTTTCTGAATAATCTAACTGGGTATCTTGTGAATAATCTAACTAGGTATTTTCTGAATAATCTAACTGGGTATCTTGTGAATATTCTATCTGGGTATTTTCTGAATAATCTAACTGGGTATCTTGTGAATAATCTAACTAGATTTTTTCTGAATAATCTAACTAGGTATTTTCTGAATAATCTAACTAGGTATTTTCTGAATAATCTAACTAGGTATTTTCTGAATAATCTAACTAGGTATTTTCTGAATAATCTAACTAGGTATTTTCTGAATAATCTAACTAGGTATTTTCTGAATAATCTGACTGGGTATTTTCTGAATAATCTAACTGTGTCTCTTGTGAATAATCTGACTAGGTATTTGATGATGGTTGTTCTCCAGGGTGTTTGGTCTTATCAGAGGTTAGATTGAGGCAGAAGAACAAATAGCAGAAGGCTTGATGATACATTTACATTTACATTTTAGTCATTTAAAAGACGCTCTTATCCAGAGCGACTTACAGTAGAGTGCATACATTTTATTACATTTTACATACTGAGACAAGGATATCCCTACCGGCCAAACCCTCCCTAACCCGGACAACGCTATGCCAATTGTGCGTCGCCCCACGGACCTCCCGGTTGCGGCCGGCTGCGACAGAGCCTGGGCGCGAACCCAGCACAGCCTGGGCGCGGACCCAGAGATTCTGGTGGCGCAGCTAGCACTGCGACGCAGTGCCCTAGACCACTGCGCCACCCGGGGGTCCGGGTGGGCGGGAGGGATTCCCCCCCGGGAGGGATTCCAACCCCCCCCCCCCCCCCCCCCCCCCCCCCCCCCACACACACACACACACACACACACACACACACACACACACACACACACACACACACACACACACACACACACACACACACACACACACACACACACACACACACACACACACACACACACACTGTGTGGCTGTGTGTGTGATGGCATGGGAGCATGTGGCAGTGAGAAGATGGATAAACTCCTGGAGCAACAAAGACTATAATTCATGAAGCCACCTCTCTGCTGCTCTGTTCAGCTTCTTCCCATCTCTCTACCACTGTGCTCGGCGCCAGGCTCTCCTCTCCTCTCCTTCTCATTCAGCTGTGCTCCAGTCATCCTCTCCTCTCCTCTCCTCTCCTCT
>NC_074687.1:14673420-14678420 GCF_029448725.1 Salvelinus fontinalis | reverse complement strand
ATCAGTCTGCTGTAACTACGGTGATATCAGTCTGCTGTAACTACGGTGATATCAGTCTGCTGTTACTACGGTGATATCAGTCTGCTGTAACTACGGTGATATCAGTTGGCCGGTGTTTATTGATTGTTTACATTTGGTACGAATACAACGAGAATAATATAATGTACAGGAGAATATAGTATGTATGATGGTGTGGTGAGCTACACAGCCTCTATATCTACAGAATATACCTCTATATCTACAGAATATACCTCTATATATACCTCTATATCTACAGAATATACCTCTATATCTACAGAATATACCTCTATATCTACAGAATATACCTCTATATCTACCTCTATATCTACAGAATATACCTCTATATCTACAGAATATACCTCTATATCTACAGAATATACCTCTATATCTACAGAATATACCTCTATATCTACAGAATATACCTCTATATATAGATACACTTCTATATATTTATATACCTCTATATCTGTATATATATATATCTACAGAATATACCTCTATATCTACAGGATATACCTCTATATCTACAGAATATACCTCTATATATAGATGCACTTCTATATATTTATATACCTCTATATCTGTATATATATATATACACTTCTGTATATTTATATACCTCTATATCTATATATATATACTTCTATATATTTGTATACCTCTATATCTATATATACACTTCTATATATTTATATACCTCTATATATGTATACTTTTATATATTTGTATACCTCTATATCTATATATACACTTCTATATATTTATATACCTCTATATCTATATATATATACTTCTATATATTTGTATACCTCTATATCTATATATACACTTCTATACATACATATACCGCTATATCTATATACACTGCTCAAAAAAATAAAGGGAACACTTAAACAACACAATGTAACTCCAAGTCAATCACACTTCTGTGAAATCAAACTGTCCACTTAGGAAGCAACACTGATTGACAATAAATTTCACATGCTGTTGTGCAAATGGAATAGACAAAAGGTGGAAATTATAGGCAATTAGCAAGACACCCCCAAAAAAGGAATGGTTCTGCAGGTGGTGACCACAGACCACTTCTCAGTTCCTATGCTTCCTGGCTGATGTTTTGGTCACTTTTGAATGCTGGCGGTGCTCTCACTCTAGTGGTAGCATGAGACGGAGTCTATAACCCACACAAGTGGCTCAGGTAGTGCAGCTCATCCAGGATGGCACATCAATGCGAACTGTGGCAAAAAGGTTTGCTGTGTCTGTCAGCGTAGTGTCCAGAGCATGCAGGCGCTACCAGGAGACAGGCCAGTACATCAGGAGACGTGGAGGAGGCCGTAGGAGGGCAACAACCCAGCAGCAGGACCACTACCTCCGCCTTTGTGCAAGGAGGTGCACTGCCAGAGCCCTGCAAAATAACCTCCAGCAGGCCACAAATGTGCATGTGTCTGCTCAAACGGTCAGAAACAGACTCCATGAGGGTGGTATGAGGGCCCGACGTCCACAGGTGGGGGTTGTGCTTACAGCCCAACACCGTGCAGGACGTTTGGCATTTGCCAGAGAACACCAAGATTGGCAAATTCGCCACTGGCGCCCTGTGTTCTTCACAGATGAAAGCAGGTTCACACTGAGCACATGAGCACATGTGACAGACGTGACAGAGTCTGGAGACGCCGTGGAGAACGTTCTGCTGCCTGTCTCTAGGAGACAGAATGCGTCTCCTTCCTGAGCGGTATGACGGCTGCGTGGTCCCATGGTGTTTATACTTGCGTACTATTGCTTGTACAGATAAACGTGTTACCGCCAGGCGTTTGGAAATCTACAATTAGGTCTTGGCTGATTTCTTTTAATCTTCTCATGATGTCAAGCAAAGAGGCACTGAGTTTGAAGGTAGGCCTTGAAATACATCCACAGGTACACCTCCAATTGACTCAAATTATGTCAATTAGCCTATCAGAAGCTTCTAAAGCCATGACATCATTTTCTGCAATTTTCCAATCTGTTTAAAGGCACAGTCAACTTAGTGTGTGTAAACTTCTGACCCACTGGAATTGTGATACAGTGAAATATAAGTGAAATAATCTGTCTGTAAACAATTGTTGGAATAATAACTTGTGTCATGCACAAAGTAGATGTCCTAACCGACTTGTCAAAACTATAGTTTGTTAACAAGAAATTTGTGGAGTGGTTGAAAAACGAGTTTTAATGACTCCAACCTAAGTGTACGTAAACTTCCGACTTCAACATTTATATACCTAAAGTACCAGTCACTATTCACTATTATTATCATTATCACTCATATGTGTTATTTCATAGTTTTTATGTCTTCACTATTATTCCACAATGTAGAAAATTGTCAAAATAAAGAAAAACCCTGTAATGAGTCCAAACTTTTGACTGGTACTGTATTATAGCACCTTACCATTTCCAATACTTTTGTCATACTGTCGTTACATAAATAAATCATAAAATAAAAACACGTTCTAATTCACGTCCTAACTGATGCTTCTGTGTCCTCTGTCCCGAAGGCAGCAAATCGTGTGGTGGACAAGTTGATGCCAGTGACGCCGGGTACATCACCACCCCGGGGTACCCTCTGGAGTATCCCCCACATCAGAACTGTCGTTGGGTCGTCACTGCCCCAGAACCTTCCCAACGTGTCGTCCTCAACTTCAACCCACACTTTGAACTGGAGAAGCTAGACTGCAGGTGAGAGGGGGGGGGGGGGGGGGGGGATTCACAGGACATTTTACAAATTAGTAATTTCGTATTGTTCCCTATCCAAATGAAAGATACTGAGGTACACCCTAGCCACATATCCTACTATATTGATTATTCCCTGGTCTTCTCTGAATAGCCACTTCCAATCAGTCCCACAGTGAGGACAGTGCTGTGTGTATTTCCCACCACCACAGTGAGCGGTCTGCTTGTGACTGTCTATTTCCTGACAAAATATCCTCACCATTTCCAGTTTCCCCTGCTGTTTCTGGCTCAGTGTCGCTCATAACATCATCTATTGGAGTTATCTCTCTGTAATCTCCCACACCATAAACCCCATCGCTCCCTAATCAAATTACAAATCATCAATGACAACATCTATTGGAGTTATCTCTCTGTAATCTCCCACACCATAATCCCCATCGCTCCCTAATCAAATTACAAATCATCAACGACATCATCTATTGGAGTTATCTCTCTGTAATCTCCCAGACCATAATCCCCATCGCCCCCTAATCAAAATACAGATCATCAACATCTATTGGAGTTATCTCTCTGTAATCTCCCACACCATAATCCCCATCGCTCCCTAATTATCCTACACAGAATTCTAGAATCTTCCAAAACCAGCGGAGTGTTGGGGAGTATTCTATATTCCGTATGCCTGACCACAAGCTCTGGTTGTTCTACCCCCTGGTGGTAAGTCAGAGAAGTGCAAGCCAGATTCCAGAATACAGTCCATTATTTTAGGAAGGGATTGAACAATGTCCCAACTCTCCCTAGTTCACATAGAATAGCATTGTATCACAAAGGCACCGGGACAAAATTGTACAGGTATCTTGTTCTATATCTACCTTTCTGTGCATTCCTAACACTGTTGGTCGAGGCTTCCTCCATCGTATGTACACAGTCTGAAGACATGGGTCTAACAAAGCGATAGAAGATAAGACACTCTTAGTAAAGCTTACCCATGCATTCAGACAGTGTCCCGAACCCTGTTCCCTATATAGTGCACTACTACAACTATGTAGGAAATAGAGTCTCTCTCACAGCCTCTCTCTGTCATTGGCCCTGGACTGTTGGGCCATTTATTAACATTTTATCTCCATCAATAATACAAGGATATGTTTTCTAAAGAGAGATCTATGGGATACGTCCTGATAGTCTTTTGTCGGAATCGGAACATGAATCTTTTAGCAGCTGTTGTTGAAAGGCGTACTTTACCACTCTGGTTCCTTGTCAGAGGCATGAAAGAAAGACGTTCTATTTCTCTCTCTGTCTCTCTCTCTCTCTGTCTCTCTCTGTCTCTCTGTCTGTCTCTCTCTCTCTCTCTCTCTCTCTCTCTCTCTCTGTCTCTCTCTGTCTCTCTGTCTGTCTCTCTCTCTCTCTCTCTCTCTCTCTCTCTCTCTCTCTCTCTCTCTCTCTCTCTCTCTCTCTCTCTCTATCTCTCTCTCTCTCTCTCTCTCTCTCTCCTGTTCTCCAATGTGGCTGTTGTGCATTATTAAGGCTAGATGTTGCATTTTGTTGTCTGGTCTGTGTCTCTCTCTCTCTCACTCTCTTCCCTACTCACCTCAATCTCACGCGTGGACCGAACGAAGCCAACACACTCCGTCCCTCACAATGTTGGGCGAGCTAGAGCCGACCTCTTGATCACACGACATCACACATCCTTTTAAAAGCTAGCTGAAACATCCCAGGAGGAACAGAGCAGGTTTTTAGCGGGTCCATTTAGAAATCACAAGTACCAAACACCTACAGCCTTATTTATGAATCCAGCCGGAAGGCCAGCTTGTTTAGAGCGGACGTGTGTTGTAATTGAATGGTTATCAGCCTTGACCGAGTCAGGACAGGATTATCACGTTAAAAAACATACACTTCAACATATCAAAATGTTTACTGGTGTTTCACACTCATTACGGGTCACTACCTTTCATTCTTTATAGGTGTTTTCGACTTGACGATGGATTTAATGTTAGTAGTCATGACTGTAAGCTGTAAGGGCAGGTTGGGCTTTTTGGAACGGAATGTAACGATTATTTTATTCAGCCTTCAGTGACTCAAGAGTCAGGAGTGAGGAGTTAGGAGTTAGGAGTTAGGACAGGAGTTAGGAGTTAGGAGTTAGGAGTTAGGACAAGAGTTAGGAGTTAGGACAAGAGTTGGGAGTTTGGACAAGAGTTAGGAGTCAGGAGTTAGGAGTTAGGACAAGAGTTAGGAGTTAGGAGTCTGGAGTCAGGATAGGAGTGAGGAGTTAGGAGTTAGGACAAGAG
>NC_074687.1:14655920-14668420 GCF_029448725.1 Salvelinus fontinalis | reverse complement strand
AAGGTAGATCTACTGTCTGGGGTGGAAAGGTAGATCTACTGTCTGGGGTAGAAAGGTAGATCTACTGTCTGGGGTGGAAAGGTAGACCTACTGTCTGGGGTAGAAAGGTAGATCTACTGTCTGGGGTGGAAAGGTAGACCTACTGTCTGGGGTAGAAAGGTAGACCTACTGTCTGGGGTGGAAAGAGAGGCCTACTGTCTGGGGTGGAAAGGTAGGCCTACTGTCTGGGGTAGAAAGGTAGGCCTACTATCTGGGGTGAAAAGGTAGATCTACTGTCTGGGGTGGAAAGGTAGGCCTACTGTCTGGGGTAGAAAGGTAGGCCTACTGTCTGGGGTAGAAAGGTAGATCTACTGTCTGGGGTGGAAAGGTAGGCCTACTGTCTGGGGTAGAAAGGTAGGCCTACTGTCTGGGGTAGAAAGGTAGATCTACTGTCTGGGGTGGAAAGGTAGGCCTACTATCTGGGGTGGAAAGGGAGGTCTACTGTCTGGGGTAGAAAGAGAGGCCTCCTGCCTGGGGTACAAAGAGAGGCCTACTGTCTGGGGTAGAAAGGTAGGTCTACTGTCTGGGGTAGAAAGGTAGGCCTACTGTCTGGGGTAGAAAGGTAGGCCTACTGTCTGGGGTAGAAAGGTAGGCCTACTGTCTGGGGTAGAAAGGTAGGTCTACTGTCTGGGGTAGAAAGGTAGGCCTACTGTCTGGGGTAGAAAGGTAGATCTACTGTCTGGGGTAGAAAGGTAGGCCTACTGTCTGGGGTAGAAAGGTAGATATACTGTCTGGGGTGGAAAGGTAGACCTACTGTCTGGGGTGGAAAGGTAGACCTACTGTCTGGGGTGGAAAGGTTGACCTACTGTCTGGGGTGGAAAGGTAGACCTACTGTCTGGGGTAGAAAGGTAGACCTACTGTCTGGGGTGGAAAGGTAGACCTACTGTCTGGGGTGGAAAGGTAGGCCTACTGTCTGGGGTAGAAAGGTAGGTCTACTGTCTGGGGTAGAAAGGTAGGCCTACTGTCTGGGGTAGAAAGGTAGGTCTACTGTCTGGGGTAGAAAGGTAGGCCTACTGTCTGGGGTAGAAAGGTAGGCCTACTGTCTGGGGTAGAAAGGTAGGCCTACTGTCTGGGGTAGAAAGGTAGATCTACTGTCTGGGGTGGAAAGGTAGGTCTACTGTCTGGGGTGGAAAGGTAGATCTACTGTCTGGGGTGGAAAGGTAGATCTACTGTCTGGGGTAGAAAGGTAGATCTACTGTCTGGGGTGGAAAGGTAGACCTACTGTCTGGGGTAGAAGGGTAGATCTACTGTCTGGGGTGGAAAGGTAGACCTACTGTCTGGGGTGGAAAGGTAGGCCTACTGTCTGGGGTAGAAAGGTAGATCTACTGTCTGGGGTGGAAAGGTAGACCTACTATCTGGGGTGGAAAGGTAGACCTACTGTCTGGGGTGGAAAGGTAGACCTACTGTCTGGGGTAGAAAGGTAGACCTACTGTCTGGGGTAGAAAGGTAGACCTACTGTCTGGGGTGGAAAGGTAGGTCTACTGTCTGGGGTAGAAAGGTAGATCTACTGTCTGGGGTAGAAAGGTAGATCTACTGTCTGGGGTGGAAAGGTAGATCTACTGTCTGGGGTAGAAAGGTAGATCTACTGTCTGGGGTGGAAAGGTAGACCTACTGTCTGGGGTAGAAAGGTAGATCTACTGTCTGGGGTGGAAAGGTAGACCTACTGTCTGGGGTAGAAAGGTAGACCTACTGTCTGGGGTAGAAAGGTAGATCTACTGTCTGGGGTGGAAAGGTAGGCCTACTGTCTGGGGTAGAAAGGAAGGCCTACTGTCTGGGGTAGAAAGGTAGATCTACTGTCTGGGGTGGAAAGGTAGGCCTACTATCTGGGGTGGAAAGGGAGGTCTACTGTCTGGGGTAGAAAGAGAGGCCTCCTGCCTGGGGTACAAAGAGAGGCCTACTGTCTGGGGTAGAAAGGTAGGTCTACTGTCTGGGGTAGAAAGGTAGGCCTACTGTCTGGGGTAGAAAGGTAGGTCTACTGTCTGGGGTAGAAAGGTAGGTCTACTGTCTGGGGTAGAAAGATAGGTCTACTGTCTGGGGTAGAAAGGTAGGCCTACTGTCTGGGGTAGAAAGGTAGGTCTACTGTCTGGGGTAGAAAGGTAGGTCTACTGTCTGGGGTAGAAAGGTAGGCCTACTGTCTGGGGTAGAAAGGTAGACCTACTGTCTGGGGTAGAAAGGTAGACCTACTGTCTGGGGTGGAAAGATAGACCTACTGTCTGGGGTAGAAAGGTAGGCCTACTGTCTGGGGTAGAAAGGTATACCTACTGTATGGGGTGGAAAGCTAGGCCTAACTTGTGAAAGTACCATGCTCAGATTCCCAGTGACGCGGGAGCTCCAGTCCGCACACAATAGTTGCCAGTCAACTCCATCGTATGATGGAATTGAGTTTAATGGGCTCGAGGAGGGATACGTTTTAATGAGCGGATGAGGTGGATATGTGTTAGAGACTTAACAGGGATGTCTTTGTTAAGCAGGATAGATGACTTCTTCATGACTCCCAGCACCGTGGACAGACTTCCAGACCCTGTGGTGCATGTGTGTGTGTGTGTGTGTGTGTGTGTGTGTGTGTGTGTGTGTATCCCATTCTGGTCGTGTGCAGTACTGAGCAGTATGCCTCCCAGCAGTAGCTCCTTCCACAACCCTGTGTGTGTCTGCTCCCTGTCTCTCTGGAACTAGCCATTAGATAGCCTGAAGATAGCCTGGAGCTAGCCTGAAGATAGCCTGTAGCTAGCCAGGAGCTAGCCTGGAATTGAAGCTAGCCTGAAGCTAACCTGGAATTGAAGCTAGCCTGAAGATAGCCTGTAGCTAGCCTAGAGCTAGCTCTAGCCTGGAGCTAGCCTGAAGATAGCCTGGAGCTAGCCAGGAGCTAGCCTGGAATTGAAGCTAGCCTGAAGCTAACCTGGAACTGGAGCTAGCCTGGAGCTAGCCTGGAATTTGAAGCTAGCCTGAAGCTAGCCTGAAGCTAACCTGGAACTGTAGCTAGCCTGGAGCTAGCCTGAAGCTAACCTGGAGCTAGCCTGGAACTGGAGCTAGCCTGGAGCTAGCCTGAAGCTAACCTGGAATTGAATCTAGCCTGAAGCTAGCCTGGAGCTAGCCTGGAACTGGAGCTAGCCTGGAGCTAGCCTGGAACAGCACACAACACCGCTGGTGTAAAGTAGTGCACTATATAGGGAACAAGGAACAGGGTGCCATTTCAGACGTAGAAATATTATCTGTGTCCTCCTCACCTCTGCCTTATAGGGGCCACGGTCCCGTGTGGCTCAGTTGGTAGAGCATGGCGCTTGCAACGCCAGGGTTGTGGGTTCAATTCCCACGGGGGGACCAGAATGAATATGTATGAACTTTCCAATTTGTAAGTCGCTCTGGATAAGAGCGTCTGCTAAATGACTTAAATGTAATGTAAATGTCACTGAGAGGGGTCACTGAGAGGGGTCACTGAGAGGGGCCACTGAGAGGGGCCACCGAGAGGGGCCTCATATGGGGTCACCGAGAAGGGTCACTGAGAGGGGTCACTGAGAGGGGCCACTGAGAGGGGCCACTGAGAGGGGTCGCTGAGAGGGGCCGCTGAGAGGGGCCGCTGAGAGGGGCCGCTGAGAGGGGCCGCTGAGAGGGGCCGCTGAGAGGGGTCGCTGAGAGGGGCCGCTGAGAGGGGTCGCTGAGAGGGGCCGCTGAGAGGGGCCACTGAGAGGGGTCACTGAGAGGGGCCACTGAGAGGGGCCACTGAGAGGGGCCACTGAGAGGGGCCACTGAGAGGGGTCACTGAGAGGGGTCACTGAGAGGGGCCACTGAGAGGGGTCACTGAGAGGGGTCACTGAGAGGGGCCACTGAGAGGGGTCACTGAGAGGGGCCACTGAGAGGGGTCACTGAGAGGGGCCACTGAGAGGGGCCACTGTGTCACGAGTTCAGTGAGTCACTAGAACACCCAGTCTGATCCTCTCATCCTGTCTCGTGCGACACATATTCAACTTAACATTCATCAAAAAAGGGTTTCAGAACAAAAGAGTGGTCGGGATAGAGGGAAGAGAAGGAGGAGAGGAAAGATGGGGAGAGAGAAGAAGGGAGGGGAGAGAGGAGGGGAAGAGAAGGAGGAGAGGAAAGAGGGGGGAGAGAGAAGAAGGGAGGGGAGAGAGGAGGGGAAAAGAAGGAGGAGAGGAAAGAGGGGGGAGAGAGAAGAATGGAGGGGAGAGAGGAGGGGAAGAGAAGGAGGAGAGGACAGATGGGGGAGAGAGAAGAATGGAGGGGAGAGAGGAGGGGAAGAGGAGGAGAGGACAGAGGGGGGAGAGAGAAGAATGGAGGGGAGAGAGGAGGGGAAGTGAAGGAGGAGAGGACAGATGGGGGAGAGAGAAGAATGGAGGGGAGAGAGGAGAGGAAGAGAAGGAGGAGAGGACAGAGGGGGGAGAAAGAAGAATGGAGGGGAGAGAGGAGAGGAAGAGAAGGAGGAGAGGACTGAGTGGGGAGAGAGAAGAATGGAGGGGAGAGAGGAGAGGAAGAGAAGGGTATCTGTTCCATACTCCCATTATCCATTACATGCATCATGAGTTTAGTTTCCTGTCCAGTGTCACTTCACTTAGCAGACATCGTGAGTTTAGTTTCCTGTCCACTTCACTTAGCAGGCATCATGAGTTTAGTTTCCTGTCCAGTGCCACCACTTACCAGGCATCATGAGTTTAGTTTCCTGTCCAGTGCCACCACTTAGCAGGCATCATGAGTTTAGTTTCCTGTCCAGTGCCACCACTTAGCAGGCATCATGAGTTTAGTTTCCTGTCCATTGCCACCACTTAGCAGGCATCGTGAGTTTAGTTTCCTGTCCAGTACCACCACTTAGCAGGCATCATGAGTTTAGTTTCCTGTCCAGTGCCACCACTTAGCAGGCATCGTGAGTTTAGTTTCCTGTCCAGTACCACCACTTAGCAGGCATCGTGAGTTTAGTTTCCTGTCCAGTACCACCACTTAGCAGGCATCATGAGTTTAGTTTCCTGTCCAGTGCCACCACTTAGCAGGCATCGTGAGTTTAGTTTCCTGTCCACTTCACTTAGCAGGCATCGTGAGTTTAGTTTCCTGTCCAGTGTCACTTCACTTAGCAGGCATCATGGTGGGTGACAATATTATTATATCACAATATATCACTTGTCAATTAAATGTTGTCACTTGTGAATAATGCCCAGCGTAAATCGTGTAACCTAGCCCATAGGCCGATATATATTGATAAGGTTGGTAGCGTCATGTAGCCTAGCCCATAACCCTATATGTTTTGATAAGGTTGGTAGCGTCATGTAGCCTAGCCTATAACCCTATATGTATTGATAAGGTTGGTAGCGTCATGTAGCCTAGCCCATAACCCTATATGTATTGATAAGGTTGGTAGCGTCATGTAGCCTAGCCCATAACCCTATATGTATTGATAAGGTTGGTAGCATCATGTAGCCTAGCCCATAACCCTATATGTATTGATAAGGTTGGTAGCATCATGTAGCCTAGCCCATAACCCTATATGTATTGATAAGGTTGGTAGCGTCATGTAGCCTAGCCCATAACCCTATATATATTGATACGGTTGGTAGCGTCATGTAGCCTAGCCCATAACCCTATATATATTGATAAGGTTGGTAGCGTCAAAGCAGCGACTCGCTCTTGCAGGTTCATGTCCAACAACATCTGTAGAGTATGACCCTACCTCACACAGGAAGGGGCCCTACCTCACACAGGAAGGGGCCCTGCCTCACACAGGAAGGGGCCCTGCCTCACACTGGAATGGGCCCTACCTCACACAGGAAGGGGCCCTACCTCACACAGGAAGGGGCCCTACCTCACACAGGAAGGGGCCCTACCTCACACAGGAAGGGGCCCTACCTCACACAGGAAGGGGCCCTACCTCACACAGGAAGGGGCCCTACCTCACACAGGAAGGGGCCCTACCTCACACAGGAAGGGGCCCTACCTCACACAGGAAGGGGCCCTACCTCACACAGGAAGGGGCCCTGCCTCACACAGGAAGCGGATCATGTTCTAATTCAGGCACTTGTCCTCTCTGTCTGGACGACTGTATCTCTCTGTTGGCTGGGCTCTCTGCTTGCGCCATCAAACCCCTGCTACTCATCCAGAACGCTGGTGTTCAACCTTCCCAAGTTCTCCCATGTCACCCCGCTCCTGAGCACACTCCGCAGTTGAAGCGTGTGGGTGTGTGGGTGTGTGTTCGTGTGTGTTTGAGCAAAAGCGTTCCTCTGAAAGACTGTATTCTGAGGTGACCGGTGAAAAGTCTGTGTGCAGATGTGATCCCTCCCCCTCCTCACACCCCCTCCACACCCCTTCTCACCCTTCCTCTCCCAACCCTCCTGGTGTATGTTAATTGCCATTCACACATTCACTCTTTCAGGAGCGAACATTTCTCACACCTGCCATAGCCTTCAAGGTTCTCAGCAGACTGGTAGTCTGGGTAAAAGAGAAGTCACAGTTTACTTCAGCCATGTACACACTGAATCAGAGAAAGCTGTGGTGTTTCAACGGCCTGTCAGACTACTAGGAACTATACGACCTGTCAGACTACTAGGAACTATAATTCATAGTTGACGGTACTTAGTCAAACCCAAATCTCCCCAATGTAATTCTACCTTAGAAATCACCGTGAGTGAACATCCAATGCTTTCCCAGATCCACCAACTTCCAACTCAGATACATTGGGTCTACATCATAGATGTATTAGAAAAAGACTCCCATCTCAATGTTAAACCATAGTAGCGAACAGCCAAACTGTAGCTGGTAGCCAATATCTATGAATAAGTCCCACATTCATCCCAATGT
This sequence comes from Salvelinus fontinalis, assembly GCF_029448725.1. Taxonomy (NCBI): domain Eukaryota; kingdom Metazoa; phylum Chordata; class Actinopteri; order Salmoniformes; family Salmonidae; genus Salvelinus; species Salvelinus fontinalis. The sequence continues at coordinate 14,661,586 of NC_074687.1, read as the reverse complement.
AATTACAGTTTACATGCAGCCTGAGACTGTCCGTCTTTGGCCCCTTTCTCTCACTATCACTCTGTCTCTCTCTGTCTCTCTCTGTCTCTCTCTGTCTCTCTCTGTCTCTCTCTGTCTCTCTGTCTGTCTCTCTGTCTGTCTCTCTCTGTCTCTCTCTGTCTCTCTGTCTGTCTGTGTCTCTCTCTCTGTCTCTCTGTCTGTCTGTCTCTCTCTCTGTGTGTCCCTGTGTCTCTCTCTCTGTGTGTCTCCGTGTCTCTATCTCTGTGTGTCTCTGTGTCTCTGTGTCTCTCTCTCTCTCTCTCTCTCTCTCTCTCTCTCTCTCTCTCTCTCTCAATTCAATGGGCTTTAATGGCACGGGAAACATATGTTATCATTGCCAAAGTAAGTGAAGTAGATAATAAACAAAAGTGAAATAAACAATAAAAAAAATGAACAGTAAACATTACACTCACAGAAGTGTAAAGACGTTTCAAATGTCACATTATGCTTATATGTCACAAGCTGTCCCTGAGGCAGCAAAGCAGCTCCAAACATTTACATTTTAGTCATTTAGCAGACGCTCTTATCCAGAGCGACTTACAGTAGAGTGCATACATTTTAGTATAAAATTTTTTACATACTGAGACAAGGATATCCCTACCGGCCAAACCCTCCCTAACCCGGACGACGCTATGCCAATTGTGCGTCGCCCCACGGACCTCCCGGTTGCGGCCGGCTGCGGCCGGCTGCGACAGAGCCTGGGCGCGAACCCAGCCCAGCCTGGGCGCGAACCCAGAGACTCTGGTGGCGCAGCTAGCACTGCGATGCAGTGCCCTAGACCACTGCGCCACCCAAACCATGATTCTCCCTCCACCAGACTTTACAGTTGGGATGAGGTTTTGATGTTGGTGTGCTGTGCCATTTTCCCTCCACACATAGTGTTGTGTTCCTTCCAAACAACTCATCTGCAGTTTCATCTCTCCACATAATATTTTGCCAGCAGCGTTGTGGAACATCCAGAGGCTCTTTTGTAAACTTCAGACGTGCAGCAATGTTTTTTTTGGACAGCAGTGGCTTCTTCCGTGGTGTCCTCCCATGAACACCATTCTTGTTGAGTGTTTTACGTATCGTAGACTCGTCAACAGAGATGTTAGCATGTTCCAGAGATTTCTGTAAGTCTTTAGCTGACACTCTAGGATTCTTCTTAACCTCATTGAGCATTCTGCGCTGTGCTCTTGCAGTCATCTTTGCAGGACGGACAGGACTCTCCTAGGGAGAGTAGCAACAGTGCTGAACTTTCTCCATTTATAGACAGTTTGTCTTACCGTAGACTGATGAACATCAAGGCTTTTAGAGATACTTTTGTAACCCTTTCCAGCTTTATGCAAGTCAACAATTCTTAATATTAGGTCTTCTGAGATCTCTTTTGTTCGAGGCATGGTTCACATCAGGCAATGCTTCTTGTGGATAGCAAACTCAAACTTTGCGAGTGTTTTTTTTTATAGGGCAGGGGAGCTTTAACCAACATCTCCAATCTCGTCTCATTGATTGGACTCCAGGTTGTTGTTTGTGTTTATGGACTCCTCAATTAGTGTCAGCTGCTTGCTGTTGTACTGGGATCTTTTGGTTCTGAGTGTTACGTTTATAGAGTTTTAAAGTCTCACGGTAATGAAGGTGTAATTCACCATTATTTGGGTCTCTGTGCTTTTGGTTGGATAGTGTTCTAAGATTTTTCCTTATAATTTTACAATCTGCATCAAACCAGTTGTCCTCTGTGATCTTTTTTGTTTTGTTTTTTATCAATTTCAATTGTGCTTCTTTTGCCGTTTGCCTGAATATATAGTTGATGTTTTGTACTGCTAGATTGATGCCTTCTTTACTGTGAGTGAATGTGGGATCCAGAAAGTTATCTAAGAGTGTTTTTTATTTATTTATTTATTTATTTATTTTTTATTGGGGGGTGGATCAGCTTAGTATTGCGGAAAGAATGTTGCTTCCAATGTAATTGTCTGCATCATTTCCATTCCCCCATATTTTTTGGGGTAAATATATATATCCATTCACGTATGCATACATATACACATATATACATACACATACCTACATAGACATACATACTTTTTTTAAAGATTATACCTTTATTATTATTCCCCGCAAACCCTACCACCGATCCCCCCAATTGGAGTAAACTGATAAACATTTCTGTTTTTACCTTCAATTTATACATCTTATACACATTTTACAGACACAGTCTACTTTATAATAGTTCTCTATCTAAGAGTGTTTGGATATTTTGGTTCCAGGTTGCTTTCTGGTATTCTTCTGTGCTGTTTTGGTCCCATCTGTATGAATGTCTGATGTTATACAGCTTACTGGGCTGTGAATGTCTGATGTTATACAGCTTACTGGGCTGTGAATGTCTGGTTATACAGCTTACTGGGCTGTGAATGTCTGATGTTATACAGCTTACTGGGCTGTGAATGTCTGATGTTATACAGCTTACTGGGCTGTGAATGTGTGATGTTATACAGCTTACTGGGCTGTGAATGTCTGATGTTATACAGCTTACTGGGCTGTGAATGTCTGATGTTATACAGCTTACTGGGCTGTGAATGTGTGATGTTATACAGCTTACTGGACTGTGAATGTCTGATGTTATACAGCTTACTGGGCTGTGAATGTCTAGTTATACAGCTTACTGGGCTGTGAATGTCTGATGTTATACAGCTTACTGGGCTGTGAATGTCTGATGTTATACAGCTTACTGGGCTGTGAATGTGTGATGTTATACAGCTTACTGGGCTGTGAATGTCTGGTTATACAGTTTACTGGACTGTGAATGTCTGATGTTATACAGCTTACTGGGCTGTGAATGTGTGATGTTATACAGCTTACTGGGCTGTGAATGTGTGATGTTATACAGCTTACTGGGCTGTGAATGTCTGGTTATACAGCTTACTGGGCTGTGAATGTCTGGTTATACAGTTTACTGGACTGTGAATGTCTGGTTATACAGCTTACTGGGCTGTGAATGTCTGATGTTATACAGCTTACTGGGCTGTGAATGTCTGATGTTATACAGCTTACTGGGCTGTGAATGTCTGATGTTATACAGCTTACTGGGCTGTGAATGTGTGGTTGTTTCCATGTCTGTTCTTTTGAGGAACAACGTAATTTGGCTGTGATCAGACAGAGGTGTTAGTGGCTTGACAGTGAAGGAGCTGAGAGAGAAAGGGTCAATGTCTGTGATCATATAGTCTACTGTACTGTGGCCAAGAGGTGAGAAGTAGGTGAATCTCCCCAAAGAGTCCCACCGTAACCAACCATTGACAAAGTACAGACCCAGGCTTCTACAGAGCTGCAACAGATCCCTTCCTTTGTTGTTGACGGTGCTGTCACTGTTGTTTCTATGGGGGAGATTAAGGCAGTTAGAAACAGTATGGCCTGTAATAAAGCTGTCCCCTCGTGTGCTCGTTAGATCAGGTCGTGTTCCTGTGAGCGCATTTGTGTCCCCACAGATGAGCACATTTCCCTGGGCCTGGAAATGGCACGTCTCTTCCTCAAGGGTGGGGAAGACCTCCTCTGAGTAATATGGGGATTCTGAGGTGGGATATATATTGAGCAACACATCTTTTTCTGTCAGTACAAGTTGTTTTTTCTCCTACACCTCTCCTACACCTCTCCTAGACCTCTCCTAGATCTCTCCTACACCTCTCCTAGATCTCTCCTAGACCTCTCCTACATCTCTCTCCTACACCTCTCCTACACCTCTCCTAGACCTCTCCTACACCTCTCCTACACCTCTCCTAGACCTCTCCTAGATCTCTCCTACCCCTCTCCTACACCTCTCCTACACCTCTCCTACACCTCTCCTAGACCTCTCCTAGACCTCTCCTAGATCTCTCCTACCCCTCTCCTACACCTCTCCTAGACCTCTCCTACATCTCTCCTACATCTCTCCTAGATCTCTCCTACACCTCTCCTATACCTCTCCTATACCTCTCCTAGACCTCTCCTACATCTCTCCTACACCTCTCCTACACCTCTCCTACACCTCTCCTACACCTCTCCTACACCTCTCCTACACATCTCTTACACCTCTCTTACACCTCTCCTACACCTCTCCTACACCTCTCCTACACCTCTCCTACACCTCTCCTACACCTCTCCTACACCTCTCCTACACATCTCCTACATCTCTTACACCTCTTACACCTCTCTTACACCTCTCCTACACCTCTCCTACACCTCTCCTACACCTCTCCTACATCTCTTACACCTCTCTTACACCTCTCTTACACCTCTCTTACACCTCTCCTACACATCTCCTACACATCTCCTACATCTCTTACACCTCTCTTACACCTCTCCTACACCTCTCTTACACCTCTCTTACACCTCTCCTACACCTCTCCTACACCGCTCCTACATCTCTTACACCTCTCTTACACCTCTCTTACACCTCTCTTACACCTCTCCTACACCTCTCCTACACCTCTCCTACACCTCTCCTACACCTCTCCTAGATCTCTCCTACACCTCTCCTACACATCTCCTACATCTCTTACACCTCTCCTACACCTCTCCTACACCTCTCCTACACCTCTCCTACACCTCTCCTAGATCTCTCCTAGATCTCTCCTAGATCTCTCCTAGACCTCTCCTACACCTCTCCTACATCTCATACACCTCTCTACATCTCTCCTACACCTCTCCTACACCTCTCCTACACCTCTCCTACATCTCTCCTACACCTCTCTGACAGCTCTCCTCTCCTGGATGACGCTTGAATAGGGTGCAATGTGTCATGTACTGTAGTTGGAGACAGAGAGGTATTACTCCCTCTGGCTGGCACTGGTGTCTAGGTTCATTTGTATTTGTTTTCCTGGCAACTGGACCTTTTTTGGAACACCATTATTTTGGTCTTACTGAGATTTACTCTCAGGGCCCAGGTCTGACAGAATCTGTGCAGAAGATCTAGGTGCTGCTGTAGGCCCTCCTTAGTTGGTGACAGAAGCACCAGATCATCAGCAAACAGTAGACATTTGACTTCAGATTCTAGTAGGGTGAGACCGGGTGCTGCAGACTTTTCTAGTGCCCTCGCCAATTGGTTGATATATATGTTAAAGATGGTGGGGCTCAAGCTGCGTCCCTGTCTAACCCCACGGCCTTGTATCTGTCTCTATCTATCTCTATCTGTAGCCTACTGAGTAGAGAGGAAACAGGAATCATGTCTGGCTCAGAGTAGAGCAGGGGGTGGGGTAGAGCCGGGGGTGGGGAGGAGCCGGGGGTGGGGAGGAGCAGGGGGTGGGGAGGAGCCGGGGGTGGGGTGGAGCAGGGGGTGGGGAGGAGCAGGGGGTGGGGTGGGGTAGAGCAGGGGGTGGGGAGGAGCAGGGGGTGGGGTGGGGTAGAGCAGGGGGTGGGGAGGAGCAGGGGGTGGGGAGGAGCCGGGGGTGGGGAGGAGCAGGGGGTGGGGTGGAGCCGGGGGTGGGGAGGAGCAGGGGGTGGGGAGGAGCAGGGGGTGGGGAGGAGCAGGGGGTGGGGTGGGGTAGAGCAGGGGGTGGGGAGGAGCCGGGGGTGGGGAGGAGCAGGGGGTGGGGAGGAGCCGGGGGTGGGGAGGAGCAGGGGGTGGGGAGGAGCCGGGGGTGGGGAGGAGCCGGGGGTGGGGAGGAGCCGGGGGTGGGGTG
>NC_074687.1:14643420-14650920 GCF_029448725.1 Salvelinus fontinalis | reverse complement strand
CCCTAATCCTACCCTATAATCTACCCTATAACCTACCCTATATCCTATATCCAGCCTTGATACTGCCGGTCGTCGTCTCCATGATTAATACAGCCTTGATACTGCCGGTCGTCGTCTCCATGATTAATACAGCCTTGATACTGCCGGTCGTTGTCTCCATGATTAATACAGCCTTGATACTGCCGGTCGTTGTCTCCATGATTAATACAGCCTTGATACTGCCGGTCGTCGTCTCCATGATTAATACAGCCTTGATACTGCCGGTCGTCGTCTCCATGATTAATACAGCCTTGATACTGCCGGTCGTCTTCTCCATGATTAATACAGCCTTGATACTGCCGGTCGTCGTCTCCATGATTAATACAGCCTTGATACTGCCGGTCGTCGTCTCCATGATTAATACAGCCTTGATACTGCCGGTCGTAGCTTTTTATTCTGTTTCAAGGATACAGAGATAAACACAGCAGCAGCATCTCACTGTAAACTGTTTCCCCCTGAATAGAGAGAAATTATACTGACGCACACACACGCACGCACGCACGCACGCACACACACACACACACACACACACACACACACACACACACACACACACACCTGTAGCTGTGTGGCCTGGGGGGTCATTCGACCTGATCAACCGTGGGCCCCCAGATCTCACCAGGGCCCCCGGGCCTCACCAGGGCCTCCAGATCTCACCAGGGCCCCCAGGCCTCACCAGGCCCCCCGAGCCTCACCAGGGCCTCCAGGTCTCACCAGGGCCCCCAGGCCTCACCAGGCCCCCCAGGCCACACCAGGGCCTCCAGGCCCCTACCAGGGCCGTACAACCGTACTGCACTACAACGTCTCATTACAATAGGAGGACACTGGGCTCTGGAGTTACTCTTGGCAGTCTTGCTCCCATTGTCAGACAACACTGCTTTTTTCTGCTCTGATTGACAAATCAAAGGATATGACCACAGCCTTACTCTACTGCCCTGCCTGTATTAAATTAAACAACTAGTATACTGCCCTGTATATCTTACCATAAAACAACTAATATACTGCCCTGTCTATATTACCATAAAACAACTAATATACTGCCCTGCCTATATTACCATAAAACAACTAATATACTGCCCTGCCTATATTACCATAAAACAACTAATATACTGCCATGTCTATATTACCATAAAACAACTAATATACTGCCCTGTCTATATTACCATAAAACAACTAGTAAACTGCCCTGTCTGTATTAACATTAAACAACTAATATACTGCCCTGCCTATATTACCATAAAACAACTAGTATACTGCCCTGTCTATATTACCATAAAACAACTAATATACCGCCCTGTATATCTTACCATAAAATAACTAGTATACTGCCTTGTCTGTATTACCATAAAACAACTAATATACCGCCCTGTATATCTTACCATAAAATAACTAGTATACTGCCTTGTCTGTATTACCATAAAACAACTAATATACTGCCCTTTCTATATTACCATAAAACAACTAATATACCTCCTTGTCTATATTACAATAACAACTACTATACTGCCCTTTCTATATTACAATAAAATAAACGTATTTTTTATATAGCCCTTCGTACATCAGCTGATATCTCAAATAAAATTACAGGACGTGGAGTGCTTAGGATTGCAGTCTATCTCCCATATTCTTACCTTAGATAGTACGACACTTTTAGTCCACTCTGATTAGTCAGGACTAGAAGGGCATAGGAGTGACCCCACCTGAGTTATCCCACCTGTCGGGAACTCTGAAGACAATAGTCTCCCTCCAAGAGACATTCTATTGTTGTATGGACTGCTTCCAATTAGTCTGGTTCCAAAGGGTTTCTTTTGGAGGTAGGATCCTGTTACTAAAGCTAGGAGGTAGGATCCTGTTACTAAAGCTAGGAGGTAGGATACTAAAGCTAGGAGGTAGGATACTAAAGCTAGGAGGTAGGATACTAAAGCTAGGAGGTAGGATACTAAAGCTAGGAGGTAGGATACTAAAGCTAGGAGGTAGGATACTAAAGCTAGGAGGTAGGATACTGAAGCTAGAAGGTAGGATACTAAAGCTCAGACAACTGACACGTAGGAATTTGTTTTTTGGAGAAAGATTAGAGCAGGTCACTAGAGGTCAAAGACCAGAGAAGAACGGAGACTAGCTTGGAGTGACACCGCAATAGGCTGCGTCTGAATAGAGACTATACTCTATATACGGTAAACATAGTGCACTACTTTGATCAGGGCCCATAGGGCTAAGTGATGCACTATAAATAGGGAATAGGGTGCCATTTGGGACACTTTAAATAGGGAATAGGGTGCCATTTGGGACACTATAAATAGGGAATAGGGTGCCATTTGGGACACTATAAATAGGGAATAGGGTGCCATTTGGGACACTATATAGGGAATAGGGTGCCATTTGGGACACTATATAGGGTACCATTTGGGACACTATAAGGGAATAGGGTGCCATTTGGGACACTATATAAGGAATATGGTGCCATTTCAGACACTATATAGGGAATAGGGTGCCATTTGGGACACTATATAGGGAATAGGGTGCCATTTGGACACTATATAGGGAATAGGGTGCCATTTGGGACACTATATAGGGTGCCATTTGGGACACTATAAGGGAATAGGGTGCCATTTGGGACACTATATAAGGAATATGGTGCCATTTCAGACACTATATAGGGAATAGGGTGCCATTTGGACACTATATAGGGAATAGGGTGCCATTGGGGAAACACTAATGAACCCCATGTCATGACTGTTTCTTGGATAACACTGCCTGGACTTCAATAGCAAAGTGTGATTATACATTTCCCATGTTTCTTTTGTTTTTGTTTTCTTCTTTCCCGTCGGAAAGACACATTTTCATCCCTCCTCGTTTTTTCTTGGACGTCCAATATTAAACTTGTTTGTATCTCTCCGTGTGTTTCTGCACTAGATACGACTACATAGAGATCCGTGATGGAAACAGCGAGAAGGCAGACCTGTTGGGTAAACACTGCAGTAACATCGCCCCTCCAGCCGTCATATCCTCAGGCCCCGTCCTCCTCGTCAGGTTCGTCTCTGACTACGCTCACCAGGGAGCTGGCTTCTCTCTGCGGTATGAGATCTTCAAGACCGGTGAGTCTGAATATTCACAATGGCAAAGTGTACATCAAACTAGACAAATACATTAGGACAAATCAACTCTGTCAGGCGTAGAGACTATGGGTGATGTAAACATTTAGGACCAGTTTTGCGGTCACAGAGTTATTCTCTGTTATTCATAATCTCCACGAGGCACAGCCAGAAGAGGACTGGCTACCCCTCATAGCCTGGTTCCTCTCTAGGTTTCTTCCTAGGTTTTTGGCCTTTCTAGGGAGTTTTTCCCTAGCCACCGTGCTTCTACACCTGCATTGTTTGCTGTTTGGGGTTTTAGGCTGGGTTTCTGTACAGCACTTCGAGATATTAGCTGATGTACGAAGGGCTATATAAAATAAACTTGATTGATTCTGGCAATAGCTAGCTAGACAAATATGTTGATACATATTGCATCTTCTATTAATAGCTATCCTCTAAGGCAGGGGTGTCAAACTCATTCCACGGAGGGCCTAGTGTCTGCAGGTTTTTGGTTTTTCCTTTCAATAAAGCCCTAGACAACCAGGTGTGGGGAGTTCCTAAATAATTAGTGATGTTAATTCATCAATCAAGTATAAGGTAGGAGAGAAAACCAGCAGACACTCGGCCCCCCGTGGAATGAGTTTGACACCAGTGCTCTAAGGAGTAAGTCACATCCATCACCCATGTTGTTTTTGAATGTTGTTTAAAGGTTCACAGTCAAGCATTTATTTAAGAAAATATAAAAAATGATTGATTAATATCTATGTGTAAGCGTTGTGAAATGGCTAGCTAGTTAGCGGTGATGCTCGCGAATAGCATTTCAATCGGTGACGTCACTCTCTCTGAGACTTTGAAGTCTTTGTTTCCCTTGCTCAGCAAGGGCCGCGGCTTTTGTGGAGCGATAGGTAACTATGCTTTGTGTGAGCCAGTTGTTGATGTGTGCAGAGGGTCCCAGGTTCGAGGGGAGGGACGGAAGCTATACTGTTACATAAGGAGGAATATATCACATCATTATCTCTACGGAATATAATACATCATTATCTCTAATGAGGAATATATCCCATCATTATCTCTAATGAGGAATATATCACATCATTATCTCTACGGAATATAATACATCATTATCTCTACGGAATATATCACATCATTATCGCTAAGGAATATATCACATCATTATCTCTTAGGCATATATCACATCATTATCTCTAATGAGGAATATATCACATCATTATCTCTTAGGAGGAATATATCACATCATTATCTCTAAGGAGGAATATACCACATAATTATCTCTAAGGAGGAATATATCACATCATTATCGCTAAGGAGGAATATATCACATCATTATCTCTAAGGAGGAATATATGACATTGTATCTATGAGGAATATATCACATCATTATCTCTACGGAATATAATACATCATTATCTCTAATGAGGAATATATCCCATCATTATCTCTAATGAGGAATATATCACATAATTATCTCTAATGAGGAATATATCACATCATTATCTCTACGGAATATATCACATCATTATCGCTAAGGAATATATCACATCATTATCTCTACGGAATATAATACATCATTATCTCTAATGAGGAATATATCCCATAATTATCTATGAGGAATATATCACATCATTATCTATGAGGAATATATCACATCAATATCTATGAGGAATATATCACATCATTGTCTATGAGGAATATATCACATCATTGTCTATGAGGAATATATCACATCATGGTGTACCTGGTAGAGGCCTGGAGGCCCTGGGGGGCCTGGTCGAGGCCTGGGGGCCCTGGTAGAAGCCTGGGGGCCCTGGTGAGATCTGGTTGCCCTGGTAGAAGCCTGGGGGCCCTGGGGGGCCTGGTCGAGGCCTGGGGCCCTGGTAGAAGCCTGGGGCCCTGGTAGAAGCCTGGGGGCTCTGGTAGAGGCCTGGTGAGACCTGCGGGCCCTGGTAGAAGCCCGAGGACCCTGGTAGAAGCCTGGGCGCCCTGGTAGAGGCCCGGGGGCCCTGGTAGAGGCCTGGGGGCCTGGTAGAGGCCTGGGGGCCCTGGTGAGACCTGCAGGCCCTGGTAGAGGCCTGGGGCCCTGGTAGAGGCCTGGGGGCCCTGGTGAGACCTGAGGACCCTGGTAGAAGCCTGGGCGCCCTGGTAGAGGCCTGGGGCCCTGGTAGAGGCCTGGGGGCCCTGGTAGAGGCCTGGTAAGACCTGCGGGCCCTGGTAGAAGCCTGAGGACCCTGGTAGAAGCCTGGGCGCCCTGGTAGAGGCCTGTGGGCTCTGGTAGAGGCCTGGGGCCCTGGTAGAGGCCTGGGGGCCCTGGTAGAAGCCTGGGGGCCCTGGTAGAAGCCTGGGGGCCCTGGTAGAGGCCTGGGGCCCTGGTAGAGGCCTGGGGGCCCTGGTAGAAGCCTGGGGGCCCTGGTAGAGGCCTGGGGCCCTGGTAGAGGCCTGGGGGCCCTGGTGAGACCTGAGGACCCTGGTAGAAGCCTGGGCGCCCTGGTAGAGGCCGGGGGCCCTGGTAGAGGCCTGGGGGCCCTATTGAGTCCCGGGGACCCTGGTGGAGGCCTGGGGGCCCTGGTAGAAGCCTGGGGGCCCTGGTGAGTCCTGTGGGCCCTGACATATCTCTCCTTCATGGTACTGCCTGTTGGAGAAAGAAAATACCTTAAATAATTCAGATCAAGTGCTGATGGTGACGGAAAATAAACGGAGGTCAGTCGTCTTCTGTTCCACCCTACATCTCGTGTCCCTGGGGGTAGAGGAAGAGAGGAGGGAGGAGAGGAAGGAAGGGGAGATGGGGGCGGGAGGAGGGGGGGGAGGGGAGCGGGTGATGGAGTTACTAACACATCGCGTGTGGTGGTCTGGTGTAGTCTGATTCAATGACACAGGCCTACTGGGACTGGGGGGGAGCTCATGTGTGTGGTTTGACAAGAACTCACCCGGTGGACTCCAACACAACATGTCCGTTAGTGTTAACACCCAGCACTCAGACCCTCAGAGACACAGAGAGAGAGCCAATAAAGGCCTTGAATTGAGAAATATATATATATATATGCGGCTGTGATTGGGAGTCCCATGGGGTGACGCACATTTGGCCCAGCATTGCCGGGGTAGGCCGTCATTGTAAATAAGAATTTGTTCTTAACAGACTTGCCTAGTTAAATAAAGGTGAAATGTTTTTTTTTTAAATGACGTTTGTGATGTTTTATTGATAACGACCTATTAGAGACAACCAAATCATGAGAAAACAAAGAGATAATTACTTGACACATTGAAAATAATTAACCAAAAAAATGTTGCAAACTAGAATGCTATTTGGCCCTAAACAGAGAGTACACAGTGGCAGAATACCTGACTACTGTGACTGACCCAAAATCACGAAAAACCTTGACTATTTACAGACTCAGTGAGCATAGCCTTGCTATTGAGAGAGGCAAACCTGGCTCTCAACAGAGGACAGGATATGTTGCCACTGTCCACAAAATGAGGTGGAAACTGAGCATCACTTTCTAACCTTCTGCCAAATATTTAACTTTGGTTAATTATCTATTTCACTTCCTTTGGCAATGAAGTCCATTGAATTTAATTGAGAGAGAGGAGACTGAGAGACAGAGAGAGAGAGAAAGAGAGAGAGAGGAGACAGTGTGTGAGGAGAGAGAGAGGAGAAGCTGAGACAGAGAGAGGAGACTGAGTGTGAGGAGAGAGAGACAGAGAGAGGAGACTGAGTGTGAGGAGAGAGAGACAAAGAGAGGAGACTGAGTGGGAGGAGAGAGAGACAGAGAGAGGAGACTGAGAATGAGGAGAGAGAGACAGAGAGAGGAGACTGAGAATGAGGAGAGAGAGACAGAGAGAGGAGACTGAGCATGAGGAGAGAGAGACAGAGAGAAGAGACTGAGTGTGAGGAGAGAGAGACAGAGAGAGGAGACTGAGTGTGAGGAGAGAGAGACAGAGAGAGGAGACTGCGTGTGAGGAGAGAGAGACAGAGAGAGGAGACTGAGTGAGAGGAGAGAGAGACAGAGAGAGGAGACTGAGTGTGAGGAGAGAGAGACAGAGAGAGGAGACTGAGTGTGAGGAGAGAGAGACAGAGAGAGGAGGCTGAGTGAGAGGAGAGAGAGACAGAGAGAGGAGACTGAGTGTGAGGAGAGAGAGACAGAGAGAGGAGACTGAGTGTGAGGAGAGAGAGACAGAGAGAGGAGACTGAGCATGAGGAGAGAGAGACAGAAAGAAGAGACTGAGTATGAGGAGAGAGAGACAGAGAGAGGAGACTGAGTGTGAGGAGAGAGAGACAGAGAGAGGAGACTGAGTGTGAGGAGAGAGAGACAAAGGGAGGAGACTGAGTGGGAGGAGAGAGAGACAGAAAGAAGAGACTGAGTATGAGGAGAGA